>NC_091299.1:33014314-33044314 GCF_038502225.1 Cherax quadricarinatus
CGCTTCCTTGTGGAACACGCGCCCCAATTGGATGTCTTGCTGATTCCGTTCCATTGAGAACTACACTTAGAGATCTACCATGAAGGTAATCACTGAGGAGACATAGCGTAGAGCCTGCAAATCCCAGAGCTTGAAGTTTTGCTATGAGGCCCTGGTGCCACACCCAGTTGAAAGCAAGCAATCTCCAGTGCTACCACACAGCTGACTCTGGGTTCATCCAATGTATCTCTCTCTCTCTCTCTCTCTCTCTCTCTCTCTCTCTCTCTCTCTCTCTCTCTCTCTCTCTCTCTCTCTCTCTCTCTCTCTCTCTCTCTCTCTCCTCCAAAAATGGTTGACAGATGCTTGTAAAGCGCATGAGGTTTTTTCTTAATGTAAAAGAAAATCTTCCTGCCTGACCACTGGCTAAACCAGTCACTTTATATTCCAGGACCAGACTCCACAATTTCCAGGGACTGTCCCTAGCTTCCTGGGACTGTTCCTCATTTCCTGGAACTGTCCCTGATTTTCTGGGACTGTCCTTAAATCCCAGTGACCAATCAGTCTCCTGGAACTGAGTTCCAGTTTCTTGACTGTAAAATGAGGAGGTTACACTGCTTTACTGTCACTGCTTTACTGTCACTGCCTTACTGTCACTGCTTTACTGTCACTGCTCTACTGTAACTGCTTTACTGTCACTGCTATACTGTCACTGCTTTACTGCAACTGCTTTACTGTCACTGCTATACTGTCACTGCTTTACTGTCACTGCTTTACTGTCACTGCTTTACTGTCACTGCTTTACTGTCACTGCTTTACTGTCACTGCTCTACTGCAACTGCTTTACTGTCACTGCTATACTGTCACTGCTTTACTGTCACTGCTTTACTGTCACTGCTCTACTGTAACTGCTTTACTGTCACTGCTATACTGACACTGCTTTACTGTCACTGCTTTACTGTCACTGCTCTACTGTCACTGCTCTACTGTAACTGCTTTACTGTCACTGCTATACTGACACTGCTTTACTGTCACTGCTTTACTGTCACTGCTTTACTGTCACTGCTCTACTGTAACTGCTTTACTGTCACTGCTATACTGACACTGCTTTACTGTCACTGCTTTACTGTCACTGCTTTACTGTCACTGCTCTACTGTAACTGCTTTACTGTCACTGCTATACTGACACTGCTTTACTGTCACTGCTTTACTGTCACTGCTTTACTGTCACTGCTCTACTGTCACTGCTTTACTGTCACTGCTATACTGTCACTGCTTTACTGTCACTGCTTTACTGTCACTGCTTTACTGTCACTGCTATACTGTCACTGCTTTACTGTCACTGCTTTACTATCACTGCTTTACTGTCACTGCTATACTGACAATGCTTTATGACACTGCTTTAGAGTGACTGCTTTACTGTCACTACTGTCACTGCTTTACTGTCACTGCTCTACTGTCACTGCTTTACTGTCACTGCTCTACCGTCACTGCTTTACTGACACTGCTTTACAGTGACTGCATTACTGTCACTACTGTCACTGCTTTACTGTCACTGCCTTACTGTCACTGCTTTACTGTCACTACTTCACTGTCGCTGCTTCACTGTCACTGCTTTATTGTCATTGCTTTACTGTCGCTACTTTACTGTCACTGCCTTATTGTCACTGCTTTAATATCACTGCTCTACTGTCACTGCTCTACTGTCACTGCTTTACTGTCGTTGCTTTACTGTCACTGCCTTACTGTCACTGCTTTACTGCCACTGCCTTACTGTCACTGCTTTAATATCACTGCTCTACCGTTACTGCCGTACTGTCACTGCTCTACTGTCACTGCTTTACTGTCACTGCTTTACTGTCACTGCTTTACTGTCACTGCTTTACTGTCAATGCCTTACTGTCACTGCTTTACTGTCACTGCTTTACTGTCACTGCTTTACTGTCACTGCTTTACTGTCACTGCCTTACTGTCACTGCTTTACTGTCACTGCTTTACTGTCACTGCCTTACTGTCACTGCTTTACTGTCACTGCTTTACTGTCACTACTTTACTGTCACTGCCTTATTGTCAGTGCTTTAATATCGCTGCTCTACTGTCACTGCCTTACTGTCACTGCTTTACTGTCACTGCCTTACTGTCACTGCCATACTGTCACTGCTTTACTGTCACTGCTTTACTGTCACTGCCTTACTGTCACTGCCTTACTGTCACTGCTTTACTGTCACTGCTTTACTGTCAATGCCTTACTGTCACTGCTTTACTGTCACTGCTTTACTGTCACTACTTTACTGTCACTGCCTTATTGTCAGTGCTTTAATATCGCTGCTCTACTGTCACGACCTTATTGTCACTGCTTTAATGTCACTGCCTTACTGTCACTGCTTTAGTGTCACTGCTTTACTGTCACTGCTCTACTGTCACTGCCTTACTGTCACTGGTTTACTGTCACTGCCTTAGTGTCAATGCCTTACTGTCACTGCTTTACTGTCACTGATTAACTGTCACTGCCTTACTGTCAATGCCTTACTGTCACTGCTTTACTGTCACTGTTTTACTGTCACTGCTTTACTTTCACTGCTTTACTGTCACAACTATACTGTCACTGCCTTACTGTCATTTCTTGACTGTCACTGTCTTACTGTCAATGCGTTACTGTCACTGTTTTACTGTCACTGTTTAACTGTCACTGTCTTACTGTCAATGCCTTATTGTCACTGCTTCACTGTCACTGCCTTACTGTCAATGTCTTACTGTCATTGCTTTACTGTCACTGCTTTACTCTCACTGCCTTACTGTCACTGCTTAGTTGTCACTGCTTTACTGTCATTGCTTAACTATCAATGCTTTACTGTCACTGCTTTACTGTCACTGCTTTACTGTCACTGCTTTACTGTCACAACTTTACTGTCACTGCCTTACTGTCATTTCTTGACTGTCACTGCTTTACTGTCCCTGCCTTACTGTCACTGACTCACTGTCACTGCATTACTGTCACTGCCTTACTGTCACTGTCTTTATGTCACTGCTTTACTGTCACTGCTTTACTGACACTGCTTTACTGTCACTGCTTTACTGTCACTGCTTTACTGTCACTGCTTTACTGTCACTACTTTATTGTCACTGCTTTACTGTCAATGCCTTACTGTCACTGCTTTACTGTCACTGCTTTACTGTCAATGATTTACTGTCACTGCCTTACTGTCACAGCTTTACTGTCACTGCCATACTGTTGTTGCTTTACTGTCACAGCTTTACTGTCACTGCCTTACTGTCATTTCTTGACTCACTCTCTTACTGTCAATGCGTTCCTGTCACTGCTTTACTGTCACTGTTTAACTGTGAATGTCTTACTGTCACTGCTTCACTGTCACTGCCATACTGTCACTGTCTTGCCGTCAATGCTTTACTGTCACTGCTTCACTGTCACTGCCTTATGGTCACTGCTTTACTGTCAGTGCTGTACTGTCACTGCTTTACTCTCACTGCTTTACTGTCATTTCTTGATTTTCACTGCCTTACTGTCATTGCTTTACTGTCACTGTCTTACTGTCAATGCCTTATTGTCACTGCCTTACTGTCACTGCTTTACTGTCACTGCCTTACTGTCATTGCTTTACTGTCACTGCCTTACTGTCACTGCTTTACTGTCACTGCCTTACTGTCACTGCTTTGCTGTCACTGCCTAACTGTCATTGCTTTACTGTCACTTCCCTACTGTCACTGCTTTACTGTCACTGCCTTACTGTCACTGCTTTGCTGTCACTGCTTTGCTGTCACTGCGTTACTGTTATTGCTTTGCTGTCACTGCTTTACTGTCTCGGGATTACTGTCACTTCCTTACTGTCACTGCATTACTGTTACTGCCTTACTGTCACTGCTTTACTGTCACTGCTTTACTGTCTCTGCCTTACTGTCACTTCCTTACTGTCACTGCTTTACTGTAACTGCATTACTGTCACTGCATTACTGTTACTGCCTTACTGTCACTGCTTTACTGTCACTGCCTTACTGTCACTGCTTTACTGTAACTGCTTTACTGTCTCTGCCTTACTGTCACTGCCTTACTGTCACTGCTTTACTGTCACTGCTTTACTGTCACTGCATTACTGTCACTGCCTTACTGTCACTGCTTTACTGTAACTGCATTACTGTCACTGCCTTACTGTCACTGCCTTTCTGTCACTGCTTTACTGTCACTGCGTTACTGTCATTTCTTGACTGTCACTGCTTTACTGTCACTGCTTTACTGTCACTGCTTTAATCTCACTACTTTACTGTCACTGCTTTACTGTCAATGCCTTACTGTCACTGCTTTACTGTCACTGCCTTACTGTCACTGCCTTACTGTCACTGCTTTACTGTCACTGCTTTACTGTCACTGCCTTACTGTCACTGCTTTGCTGTCACTGCTTTACTGTCACTGCTTTACTGTCACTGCCTTACTGTCACTGCTTTATTGTCACTGCCTTAGTGTCACTGCCCTACTGTCACTGCTTTACTGTCACTGCTTTACTGTCGCTGTTTTATTGTCACTGCTTTACTGTCACTGCTTTATTGTCACTGCCTTAGTGTCACTGCCCTACTCTCACTGCTTTTCTGTCACTGCTTTACTGTCACTGCTTTACTGTCACTGCCTTACTGTCACTGCTTTACTGTCACTGCTTTACTGTCACTGCCTTACTGTCACTGCTTTACTGTCACTGCCTTACTGTCACTGCTTTACTGTCACTGCTTTACTGTCACTGCTTTACTGTCGCTGTTTTATTGTCACTGCTTTACTGTCACTGCTTTACTGTCGCTGTTTTATTGTCACTGCTTTACTGTCACTGCCTAACTGTCACTGCCTTACTGTCTCTGCTTTACTGTCACTGCTTTACCGTCACTGCCTTAGTTTCACTGCTTTACTGTCACTGCCTTACTGTCACTGCTTTACTGTCACTGTCTCACTGTCACTGCCTTACTGTCTCTACTTTACTGTCACTGCTTTACTGTCACTGCCTTACTGTCACTGCTTTACTGTCATTGCTTTATCGTCACTGCTTTATTGTCACTGCCTTACTGTCACGACCTTATTGTCACTGCTTTAATGTCACTGCCTTACTGTCACTGCTTTACTGTCACTGCTTTACTGTCACTGCTCTACTGTCACTGCCTTACTGTCATTGCTTTATTGTCACTGCCTTACTGTCACTGGTTTACTGTCACTGCCTTAGTGTCAATGCCTTACTGTCACTGCTTTACTGTCACTGATTAACTGTCACTGCCTTACTGTCAATGCCTTACTTTCACTGCTTTACTGTCACTGCTTTACTGTCACTGCTTTACTGTCATTGCTTCACTGTCACAACTTTACTGTCACTGTCTTACTGTTATTTCTTGACTGTCGCTGTCTTACTGTCAATGCGTTACTGTCACTGTTTTACTGTCACTGTTTAACTGTCACTGTCATACTCTCAATGCCTTATTGTCACTGCTTTACTGTCATTGCTTAACTATCAATGCTTTACTGTCACTGCTTTACTGTCACTGCTTTACTGTCACTGCTTGTACTTTCTGTCACTGTCCTTACTGTCACTGCTTAGTTTGTCACTGCTTTACTGTCATTGCTTAACTATCAACTGCTCTTACTGTCACTGCTTTACTGTCACTGCCCTACTTTCACTGCTGTCACTGCTTTACTGCTTCATCAATGCTTTACTGTCACTGCCTTACTGTCACTGCTTTTGTCTGCTGACTGTCACTGCTTTACTGTCACTGCTTTACTCTCTCTGCCTTACTGTCACTGACTCACTGTCACTGCATTACTGTCACTGCCTTACTATCACTGCTTTTCTGTCACTTCTTTATTGTCACTGCTTTACTGTCACTGCTTTACTGTCATTGCTTTACTGTCACTGCTTTACTGTCACTACTTTATTGTCACTGCTTTACTGTCACTACTTTATTGTCACTGCCTTACTGCCACTGCCTTACTGTCACTGCTTTACTGTCACTATCTTACTGTCATTGCTTTACTGTCACTGCCATACTGTTGTTGCTTTACTGTCACTGCTTTACTGTCACTGCCTTACTGTCATTTCTTGACTCACTCTCTTACTGTCAATGCGTTACTGTCACTGCTTTACTGTCACTGTTTAACTGTGAATGTCTTACTGTCAATTCCTTATTGTCACTGCTTCACTGTCACTGCCATACTGTCACTGCCTTGCCGTCAATGCTTTACTCTCACTGCTTCACTGTCACTGCCTTATGGTCACTGCTTTACTGTCAATGCTGTAATGTCACTGCTTTACTGTCACTGCCTTACTGTCATTGCTTTACTGTCACTGTCTTACCTTCAATGCCTTGCTTTCACTACCTTACTGTCACTGCCTTACTGTCACTGCTTTACTGTCACTGCCTTAATGTCACTGCTTTTCTGTCACTGCCTTACTGTCACTGCTTTACTGTCACTGCTTTACTGTCGCTGCTTTATTGTCACTACTGTCACTGCCTTACTGTCAGTGCTTTACTGTCACTGCTTTACTGTGACTGCCATATTGTCACTGCTTTACTGTCACTGCTTTACTGTCACTGCCTTACTGTCACTGCCTTACTGTTACTGCTTTACTCTCACTACTTTATTGTCACTGCTTTACTGTCAATGCCTTACTGTCACTGCTTTACTGTCACTCTTTAACTGTCTCTGCCTTACTGTCAATGCCCTACTGTCACTGCTTTACTGTCACTGCTTTACTGTCAATGATTTACTGTCACTGCCTTACTGTCACTGTCAATTTACTGTCAACTGTCACTTACTGTGTCACTGCCTTACTGTCACTGCACTGTTACTGTCACTGCCTTGCCTGTCTGCTTTACTGTCACTGCCTGCCTTTACTGTCATGCTGTCACTGCCTTACTGTCACTGCTTTACTGTCACTGCCTTACTGTCACTGCTTTACTGTCACTGCCATACTGTTGTTGCTTTACTGTCACTGCTTTACTGTCACTGCCTTACTGTCACTGCTTTACTGTCACTGCTTTACTGTCTCTGCCTTACTGTCACTGACTTACTGTCACTGCATTACTGTCACTGCCTTACTGTCACTGCCTTTCTGTCACTGCTTTACTGTCACTGCTTTACTGTCACTGCTTTACTGTCACTGCTTTACTGTCACTGCTTTACTGTCACTGCTTTACTGTCACTACTTTACTGTCACTGCTTTACTGTCAATGCCTTACTGTCACTGCTTTACTGTCACTGTTTAACTGTCACTGCCTTATTGTCTATGCCTTACTGTCACTGCTTTACTGTCACTGCTTTACTGTCACTGCCTTACTGTCATTTCTTGACTGTCACTGTCTTACTGTCAATGCGTTACTGTCACTGCTTTACTGTCACTGTTTAACTGCCACTTTCTTACTGTCAATGCCTTATTTTCACTGCTTCACTGTCACTGCCATACGGTCAGTGCCTTACTGTCACTGCTTTACTGTCACTGCTTTACTGTCACTGCCTTATGGTCACTGCTTTACTGTCACTACTTTATTTTCACTGCCTTACTTTCATTGCTTTACTGTCACTGTCTTACTGTCAATGCCTTACTGTCACTGCCCTACTGTTACTGCCTTACTGTCATTGCTTTACTGTCATTGCTTTACTGTCACTGCCTTACTGTCACTGCTTTACTGTCACTGCCTTACTGTCACTGCTTTACTGTCACTGCCTTACTGTCATTGCTTTACTGTCACTGCCTTACTGTCACTGCTTTACTGTCACTGCCTTACTGTCACTGCTTTACTGTCACTGCTTTACTGTCACTGCCTTACTGTCACTGCTTTACTGTCACTGCCTTACTGTCACTGCTTTACTGTCACTGCCTTACTATCACTGCTTTACTGTCACTGTCACTGCCTTTCTGTCACTGCCTTACTGTCACTGCCTTACTGTTACTGCTTTACTGTCACTGCCTTACTGTCACTGCATTACTGTCACTGCCTTACTGTCACTGCCTTACTGTCACTGCTTTACTGTCACTGCTTTACTGTCACTGCTTTACTATCACTGCCTTACTGTCACTGCCTTACTGTCACTGCCTTACTCTCATTGCCTTACTGTCACTGCTTTACTGTCACTGCCTTACTGTCACTGCTTTACTATCACTGCCTTACTGTCACTGCCTTACTGTCACTGCCTTTCTGTCACTGCCTTACTGTCACTGGTTTACTGTCACCGCCTTACTGTCACTGCCTTAGTGTCACTGCTTTACTGTCACTGCCTTACTGTCACTGCTTTACTATCACTGCCTTACTGTCACTGCCTTACTGTCACTGCCTTACTGTCACTGCCTTACTGTCACTGCCTTACTGTCACTGCCTTACTGTCACTGCCTTACTGTCACTGCCTTACTGTCACTGCCTTTCTGTCACTGCCTTACTGTCACTGCCTTACTGTCACTGCCTTACTGTCACTGCCTTACTGTCACTGCCTTACTGTCACTGCCTTACTGTCACTGCCTTACTGTCACTGCCTTACTGTCACTGCCTTACTGTCACTGCCTTACTGTCACTGCTTTACTGTCACCGCCTTACTGTCACTGCCTTACTGTCACTGCCTTACTGTCACTGCCTTACTGTCACTGCCTTTCTGTCACTGCCTTACTGTCACTGCCTTACTGTCACTGCCTTACTGTCACTGCCTTACTGTCACTGCCTTACTGTCACTGCCTTACTGTCACTGCCTTACTGTCACTGCTTTACTGTCACCGCCTTACTGTCACTGCCTTACTGTCACTGCCTTACTGTCACTGCCTTACTGTCACTGCCTTACTGTCACTGCCTTACTGTCACTGCCTTACTGTCACTGCCTTACTGTCACTGCCTTACTGTCACTGCCTTACTGTCACTGCCTTACTGTCACTGCCTTACTCTCACTGCCTTACTGTCACTACTTTATTGTCACTGCTTCACTGTCACTTCTTCTTTTCATTATTATTATTATTGTTATTATTATTATTATTATTATTATTATTATTATTATTATTATTATTATTATTATTATTATTATTATTATTATTATTATTATTATTATTATTATTATTATAAAAATGTAAATAAAGATATTGTTAATAATAATAATGTTATGTAGGATGAAATAGTCATCAAGGATAACTCAAGGATAACTCAAGGATAACTCAAGGATAACTCAAGGATAACTCAAGGACTTTTTTGGGTTATCCTAGGTTCTCTACACATATGCTGCTATGTATGATAATTCTATGTAACTGTATTTGTGTATACCTGAATAAATTTACTTACTTACTTACTTACTTACTTCACCTGCCTGCTGGTCCAGCAGTTGTGACTCCAGCAGTGGCAGGTAGGGAGGGACGGAGTGGGTCGGTCCCCTCAGTACCCAACCTCGTCCGTCTTTTAGCAGGCTGAGGGGAGCTCTGAGGGGAGTCTGGTCACAGTCAGTCTTCGTTGGTGGCGAGAATGCAACTCTCTTTCCTCCCTAAATCTCCTTTTTGTGACTTGGATTATTTTTTCCGTGTTACGTGGTGCTCCACAAGAGACGCTCTTGACCTACGTAATCGAGAATGTTGTAAAATGGATTAGAATGGGATAATTTATCATGTCCAAACAATTCAAGGTACGGGTGGGGATTGAACTCACGACAATTGAGTCAAATAATTCCAGGCCTTACGTACTGGCGCAAGACACTAAGTCAGGTAATCGTGAGTTCGTGAGTCATGGGAAACTTGTTGGCTGTGTGAAGGGCACAATGCGCTTGAACATCGTGAGTGGCCGGGTGTTGTACACACTCTACTTGTTACTCTTCATAAAGCAGTAATAAGAAGGAAGCTTGAGTACTGTAGTGTAGAGTTCGTCTCTGTGAGGACCTATATTTTAAACTACTCCATCCTGTTCAAAACTGGGCACTGCGGTATTTATCCTCTCCACTATGTCTAACTACGGATGGACGGCCTGCACTACAAATACTTCATCCTGCTTCTTCTTACTATCTCATTGCAGGGTTCACTGTGCAGGTCCTGCAGTGTGCCACTTTGGACTCCACCACACACACTGTATTTGCTGCATTAGCCCTCTCAGCTTCTGACCGCCCGCCCATCCTTTTAACACTTCGTTTATAAATTCCCCCCAAATTACACAGACCTAATCACATCTATCTATTATCTTACCAAACCTTCAGTGTCCCTTAATACAGTACCTATTATTTTTGGAATTTTTTTTAGACAATTATGCAGGATTTTCACCATCTATACAATTGGGTCACGAAGTGAGTCGCCTCATTCTACCTCGTGTGCTGTGTATTCTCTTGAGATATCTCTGCACCACTCCAGGAGGGTTGATGAAACACATACTACCCTTGTAGGTCAACTTTTCGCCATGTACAAGTGGTTGTACAAGTGTAGTTTTCACCGCAACATCTAGCTAGTTTTCACAGATTCTCAATCCCTCCTCCTCTTATCCCTTGCTCTTATCACCACTACAAGACCAGTGTCTCACTGTACCTTTGTAGGAGACGCACTTCAACTCCTATGGAGAGGGAAATTATATCAAATACCAACACGCCGGATAAGGTCACCAATGCAGCACAATGTGATCCCCAGGTAGAGCCGATTGTGACTTGATAAAGCCCAGTGTGTGGGTAAAACGTTGTCAACAATGGATCGCATTATACTGCATTTGTGTTTTCCTCCATACTTCCACTCATACTGTTTTCCACTTGGGGGCCGCGTTGCCTCGTTACTACAGTGACTCCCGCCTCATGCTGGTGTACTAGGAAATGAGAGTGTTGATAGCCCAGCAAATATCGCTCTTTCCTAGGCGGTGATGGAAAATCTGATGATCAATATAAATGAATTATCTCCAGTGATAGAGTGAGCCTGTCATCAACTCTGGCTGTCAGACTGTACAACAACCCTCAGATCCACTCATCTGGGACTCATTCGTGATTCTGAACATTGTCTTTAGGTTCGTGAGTCTACATACTGATTACATCTGGTGGACAGGCAGAACTGCCTTCGGTGCACCATGCAGAATGACAGTTGAACCCTTGCTAATCTACTATCCCAGGTTTTACTCCACCCGTCCCAGACTCCGCCACTCCTGATATCAAAGAGGGATTAAACATCCTACACTTCCAGTCCACGGTTCTGGCTCCGACCCACACATTCATGTTCACATTCTACATGCTACGTGTTCCTTCCTCCGCGCCACGGGTAGGTTGGATATTACAAAAGCGCCAAGGGACCTTTGACACACTGGATTACTGGGAGCAGGGCTCCTACGCAAGTTGCCATAGTCCTTAAAGTCCAACAACAACAACATGATAAGTCGTTGTAGTCCTTAAAGTCCAACAACAACAACAACGTAGTTGGTCGTCGTAGCCCTTAAAGTCCAAAAACAACTACACGATAAGTCGTCGTGAACCTTAAAGTTCAACAGCAACAACATGATAAGTCGTTGTAGTCTTTAAAGTCCAACAGCAACAACATTGCAGTTAGTCGTTGTAGCCCTTAAAAGTCCAAGAACAACAACACGATAAGTCGTTGTGAACCTTAAAGTTCAACAGCAACAATAACACAATTAGTCGTCGTAGACCTTATAATCCAACAACAACACTACAAGTCGTTGTATATACCCCTTAAAGTCCAAAACAGCAACAAGTCGCCGTAGCCCTTGAAGTCCAACAACACAAGTCATTGAAGCCCTTAAAATCCAACAATAGCAACAAGTCGTATCCCTTAAAGTTCAATAACAACAACAGTAAGGGGGTCAATTCTCTTTGCCGCTGAACGGCTCTTGATCCAGGATATTGAAGCTACCACTCCCCTTCTTCAAATTAAGAGAGAGAGAGAAGGGGGTAGAAGAGAGAGAAAGGGGGAAGAGAGAGGTGGAAGAGAGAGAGAGAGAGAGAGAAAGAGAGAGTAGTAGTATAAATGTAGTAATGACCAGCGACACACAAAAGCAGCAGCTCTCAAAGCATTAAGGTTTATTAAACACTTAATTCCCTGTGTTGGTTGGCAGCCTCCCACACCAGGACCACCACTAGGATCACCAAGACCACCACCAGGACCATCACCAGGACCACCACCACGACCACCACCAAGAGCTACAACAGGACTACTACAAGGACCACAACTAAGACCACCACCAAGACCACCACCATGAGCCACAACAGGAACACTACAAGGACCACCACCAGAACCACCACCAGGACCACCACCAGGACCACCACCAAGACCACCACCATGAGCCACAACAGGACCACTAGAAGGACCACTAGAAGGACCACCACCAGGACCATCACCAGGACCAGCACCAGGACCACCACCAGGACCACCACCAGGACCACCACCAGGACCACCACCAGGACCACCACCAGGACCACCACCAGGACCACCACCAGGACCACCACCATGAGCCACAACAGGACTACTACCAGGACCGCCACCAAAACAACCGCCAGGACCACCACCAAAACAACCGCCAGGACCACCACCAGGACCACCACCAGGACCACCACCAGAACCACAACAGGACCACCACCAGGACCACCAGGACCACCAGGACCACCAGGACCACCACCAGGACCACCAGGACCACCATCAGGACCACCACCAGGACCACCACCAGGACCACTACCATGAGCCACAACAGGACTACTACCAGGACCACCACCAAAACAACCGCCAGGACCACCACCAGGACCACCACCAGGACCACCACCATGACCACCACCATGACCACCACCAGAACCACCACCAGGATCACCACCTGGACCACCACCAGAATTATCACCAGGACCACCAGGACCACCACCAGGACCACCACCAGGACCACCACCAGGACCACCACCAGGTCCACCACCAGGACTACTACCAGGACCACCACCAGGACCACCACCAGGACCACCACCAGGAACACCAGGACCACCACCAGGAACACCAGGACCACCACCATGAGCCACAACAGGACCACCAGCAGGACCACCACCAGGACCACCACCAGGTCACTAGACGCACAACAACAACAACAACGCACCAGGTCACTAGAACAGCAACAATAACAACAACACACCAGGTCACTAAAACAACAACAACAACAACACACCAGGTCACTAAAACAACAACATACCAGGTGACTCCCCAAACAACAACACACCAGACAGCAGCAACACACCAGGTGACCCCAAACATACTAAGAGAGGTCAACACAAGTGACCTTCCATAAGGTCTTAACATGACTAACCGTACATAAATTATCATCCTCTTTTTAACAGGACACCCTCCACTAATTGTTAATTAACCAGCCATAACCTGTCATAATAATCCCTATCATTATGCAGTAATTTGTGTTTCAATAATTACTAAATAATATGATAATTGCTGATAGAGGCACACACACACACACACACACACACACACACACACACACACACACACACACACACACACACACACACACAAGGGCAACAGAAACAACGGGAAGACCAGAACGAGCCCCTGGTTTACCCGACGGTGTAAGGAGGCAAAAACAAAGTGCAATAGAGAATGGAAAAAGTACAGAAGCCAGAGAACGCACGAAAATAGGGAGATCAGTCGCAGAGCCAGGAATGAGTATGCACAGGTAAGGAGGGAGGCCCAGCGACAGTATGAAAATGACATAGCATCGAGAATCAAGACTGACCCGAAACTGTTGTATAGCCACATCAGGAGGAAGACAACAGTCAAAGACCAGGTGATCAGATTAAGGACAGAAGGTGGAGAACTCACAAGAAATGATCAGGAGGTATGTGAGGAGCTGAACAGGAGATTTAAGGAAGTTTTTACAGTAGAGACAGGAAGGGCTGTGGGAAGACAGCACAGAAGGGAACATCAAGAGGGAATATACCAACAAGTGTTGGATGACATACGAACAACTGAGGAGGAGGTGAAGAAGCTCTTAAGTGACCTTGACACCTCAAAGGCGATGGGACCGGACAACATCTCCCCATGGGTCCTTAGAGAAGGAGCAGAGATGCTGTGCGTGCCTCTAACCACAATCTTCAACACATCTCTTGAAACTGGGCAACTACCTGAGAAATGGAAGACAGCTAATGTAGTCCCCTATATTTAAGAAAGGAAACAGAAACGAGGCACTAAACTACAGACCTGTGTCTCTGACATGTATTGTGTGCAAAGTCATGGAGAAGATTATCAGGAGGAGAGTGGTCGAACACCTGGAAAGGAACAAGATTATAAATGAAAACCAGCATGGGTTCATGGAAGGCAAATCTTGTATCACAAACCTCCTGGAGTTTTATGACAAGGGTAACAGAAGTAAGACACGAGAGAGAGGGTTGGGTAGATTGCGTTTTCCTAGACTGCAGGAAGGCCTTTGACACAGTTCCCCACAAGAGATTAGTGCAGAAGCTGGAGGATCAGGCGCACGTAAAAGGGAGGGCACTGCAATGGATAAGGGAATACCTGACAGGGAGGCAGCAACGAGTCATGGTACGTGAAGAGGTATCACAGTGGGCGCCTGTTACGAGCGGGGTCCCACAGGGGTCAGTTCTAGGACCAGTGCTATTTTTGATATATGTGAACGACATGATGGAAGGAATAGACTCCGAAGTGTCCCTGTTCGCAGATGACGTGAAGTTGATGAGAAGAATTAAATCGGACGAGGATGAGGCAGGACTGCAAAGAGACCTGGACAGGCTGGACATGTGGTCCAGCAAGTGGCTTCTCGAATTCAATCCAGCCAAATGCAAAGTCATGAAGATTGGGGAGGGGCAAAGAAGACCGCAGACAGAGTATAGGCTAGGTGGACAAAGACTACAGACCTCACTCAGGGAGAAAGACCTTGGGGTGACCATAACACCGAGCACATCACCGGAGGCACACATCAACCAAATAACCGCTGCAGCATACGGGCGCCTGGCAAACCTGAGAATAGCGTTCCGATACCTTAATAAGGAATCGTTCAAGACACTGTACACTGTGTATGTTAGGCCCATACTGGAGTATGCAGCACCAGTCTGGAACCCACACCTGGTCAAGCACGTCAAGAAGTTAGAGAAAGTACAAAGGTTTGCAACAAGGCTAGTCCCAAAGCTCAAGGGAATGTCGTACGAGGAAAGGTTAAGGGAAATCGGACTGACGACACTGGAGGACAGAAGGGTCAGGGGAGACATGATAACGACATACAAGATACTGCGGGGAATAGACAAGGTGGACAGAGATAGGATGTTCCAGAGAGGGGACACAGGGACAAGGGGTCACAGCTGGAAGCTGAAGACTCAGACGAGTCACAGGGACGTTAGGAAGTATTTCTTCAGTCATAGAGTTGTCAGGAAGTGGAATAGCCTAGCAAGTGAAGTAGTGGAGCAGGAACCATACATAGTTTTAAGAAGAGGTATGACAAAGCTCAGGAAGCAGAGAGAGAGAGGATCCAGTAGCGATCAGTGAAGAGGCGGGGCCAGGAGCTGAGTCTCGACCCCTGCAACCACAATTAGGTGAGTACAATTAGGTGAGTACACACACACACACACACACACACACACACATGCACACACACACACACACACACACACACACACACACACACACACACACACATATATATATACACACACACAATTGGGGAGTAAGGTTTGTTAGGAAACAGGACAAGTGTCTCCTGACGAGGGTCTTAGTCAGATGATAATGCGCACCTGGAGCTTTCGGTCATCTGACCGAGGCCTTCAGCTGGCTTACCGGTCCACCCCTTTAAAAATTATGGTCATAGTTATAACCACTTTTATTTTTTTCACACTACAATGATAAGAGACTTTGAAAACTTTAAATAATATATTTTGCAAATAATTTCTCACCCTTATGGAGTTACATATGTAATGGAGAGAGAGAGAGAGAGAGAGAGAGAGAGAGAGAGAGAGAGAGAGAGAGGAGAGAGAGAGAGAGAGAGAGAGAGAGAGAGAGAGAGAGGGAGGGAGGGAGGGAGGAAGGGAGGGAAGGAGCACAGATCAGAGCTACAGGGAAGTATAGAACTCAATTCTGGTATTTACGATCATCGAGAAGAGAGGAGAGACGTGTTATCTCTCGCACACAATACACACCACACTGTTAAGCCCACACAGGCAGGCTATCTACTGGATTAAGGTCCTCACAATACAGTCCTTGGTCCTCAAAGACTCCCCTTGGCAGACATTGGATTATGGCCCACACAAACCTGGCCCTCAAGAACCTTCCTGGCTGACTATAGGATTGTCAAGCTCGTAGAGGTCTTCCAAAACTACCCTTGTGTACAATAAGGTCGTCCAGAACTGCCCTTGGGTACAAAAAGGTCTTTCAAAACTACCTTATGTCCAGTATGGTCGTTCAGAATCATCATTGTGTACAATAAGGTGGTTCAGAACCACTCTTGTATAACAACGTCCTCCAGAACCACCCTTGTGTGCAATATGTGCGTTCAGAACTACTCTTATATACACTAGTTCTCCCAGAACTACCCTTGTGTACAATAAGTTCGTTCAGAACTACCTTTGGTTACAGGAAGGTCCTCCAGAGATTGTACTGAAAGTATATAACCTGGCTAACCATCACCCCCTCTTCCCCCCCCCCAAAAAAAAATAAAAAACACATATTGACTATCCTTCTTTCAATAGTTGTCTTGGCAGAGTGTTCCAGCATCACACCAACACAGGTGATCCTCCCGAGCTGCGGCAGTTATCCTCACAAATACGGTTGATACTGTATGCAATGTTGAAGAATTGAGACATTAATGTAACATATGGGAATCTTTATTGAAGAAACGTTTCGCCACACAGTGGCTTCATCAGTCCAATACAAAGTAGAAATGGGTAAGGAGAGGAGAAGTTTGAGGTAATCAGTCCCTCAACCTGGAATCAATGTGTTCAGTCCATCACTCTTATAGGAAGTACAGCATAGGGCCAGAGAGGTGGATTATATACTGCAGTTAGGTGAGTTGAAGCAGGAGGAGGCGGGATCACAGTGGTACCTGCCACTAGTGTAAGTAGGTCTTCGTCCAAAGGTTGCACTAATGAAACCACTGTGTGGCGAACCGTTTCTTTAAAAAAAAGATTTCCATATGTTGCATAAGTGTCTCAGTTCTTCGACTTGTTTCAAAACCATTCATCACAAATGTATGTCATTAAAAGTATACAAGTCGTATAGATGGTGTATGAGAGTTATTGGAGTAAATGTGATACGAAAACCCGTTGACTGGAGCAGCGGGAAGACTGTAAGACTGAGACCGAGGGATAGAGATCAAGACTGGAAGACTGGGAGGAAGACTGGAAGACGGAGAGCATGTTTTCAGGGTCGATCAGTGTGTTGTAAGAACGGAAGGTGCCTGAGGAGTGACAGGCAAGTGATCAGCAAACTGGATTGTAGATGAATGGTTCAGAGAACCGACATGTTGATAAAATAGACACATGTGCAACTCTTGGGTATCTTTATTGAGGAAACGTTTCGCCACACAGTGGCTTCATCAGTCCATACGTAGGAGAAACTCCTGTTCTTCAAGTTTCTCCTACGTATGGACTGATGAAGCCACTGTGTGGCGAAACGTTTCCTCAATGAAGATACCCAAGAGTTGGACATGTGTCTATTTTATCAAACTGGATTGTCCTGAGTATAACAGGTAGCAAACCACGGTACGGCCGGGAATTGAACTCGGGGCTAGTGAGTCGTAAAAACTTGCATTTGTGGTCACAGTAGTTCTTATGCTAACCTTCCTATGGTATATAAATATACCTAGTTGGATTAATCTTATTGTATCCAGCTGGCCCAGTGGTTAACACATTGGTCTTGAGTTTTACGACTCACCAGCCGCGAGCTCAATCCCCACCCGTCCCGTGGTTTGTTGCAATGGTGTCATTACGACTTGTTGAGTTATAACAGATAGCCTTATTGAGGCAGTATACCAGGTATACTGAGTGAGGCAGTATACCAGGTATACTGAGTGAGGCAGTATACTAGGTATACTGAGTGAGGCAGTATACTAGGTATACTGAGTGAGGCAGTATTCCAGGTAGACTGTGTGAGGAAGTATACCAGGTAGCCTTAGTGAGGCAGGACTGTCTGAAATGTGAGTGCGTTTAGAATGGGAGAGGAATATATATCGTCTCTGAGTGGGTTTAGAGTGGGAGACGAATGTATAGATAATCTCTGAGTAGGTTTAGAGTGGGAGAGAGATGTATGGATCATCTCTGTACTGCAGCACAGTCAACGTGAAAAAATTATTTTCATTGTATCTACAGCAAAACAAAAGTCATACAACAGGGTGGAAGGTGCAGCTCTCCGGCTAGTGTTGCAGATGTATCGAATAGACGGAAAGCTATCGCAAGCTGTTAGGAGTACTGTGGCCTGAGTGAAGGTCAGGTCATAACGTGTAGGGAGGAGATGGAATTTTGCAGTAAGGTGAGTCTCTGAGCACAGTCGTTGATGGGCTGTTGAATGTTTTCACATGCTGGGATGTGGAATAAGTGAATGTTTAACGCGAGTGTCCCATAGCTCGAAAGATAACGCACTCAGCTCGCACACTGAGGTCCGGGGATCGATCCTCCGGTACAGCTGAAAAACATTAGGATGTGTTTCCATAAGACACCTCCTGTCCAATGTTCACCCATCACTAAAATGGGTACCTGGGTGTTAGTGGGCTGGTGTGGGTTGCATCCTGGGACAAAAACTGACCTAATTTGCAGGAAATGTTCAGCGTAACAAGTGACTTTCTATATAGTAGTATTCATTGATGTCAGCTAGGACTGTATACCTTGTACATGTACTTGTAGAAATAAAGATTATTATTATTATTATTATTATTATTATTATTATTATTATTATTATTAGAAACAGTGATGTGTTGTCTGTAGTGTTGAGTATGGCGTCTAGTGGCTAGTACGGCTCTTTGTTGTTGCTGCTGTTTGCCGATGACGCAGTGCTCTTGAAGGACATATATAACAAAAATTGTAAAAATTGGATAAAGACTTGGAAGACAGAGGAACAACACAAACACAAACAATAACTCGAAACACAAAAATAATAATGGTAGGGAAAAAATTATATTATTTTATATCTTCGTATTTGTTTAAATGTATATGTCGTGCCGAATAAGTAAAACTGGTCAGTTAGCAAGAACTCATTTAAAATTAAGTCCTTTCTGAAATTTTCTCTTATACGTTTAAAGATATATTTTTTTCATTAATGTAAATGTAAATTTTTTTAATTTTGCACCAAAAGAATCTTAGAAAACTTACCTAACCTTATTATAACAAGCGCAATTTATTTTAGCCTAACCCAACTAAATATATTTTAGATTTGTTTACAATAATTTAATACTAAATAAACACAGTGAAATATATTTTTTTTCGTTAGGCTCAGAATGATTTTGGCGAAATTATTGCATACAAAAATTTTCCTTGTCCATTATGGCAAGATGAGCGTTGCTATTTAAGCCAAGATCGAAAATTAAGTTTCTATTCGACGCATATATATATATATATATATATATATATATATATATATATATATATATATATATATATATATATATATATATATATATATATATATATATCAAATGTGAATATGTAAACTGGTCAATTAGCAAGAACTCATTTAAAATTAAGTCCTTCTAAAATTTTCTCTTATACGTTTAAAGATATACTTTTTCATAAATGTTGATGTAAAAATTTATAATTTTGCACCAAAAGAACTTAGAAAACTTACCTAACCTTATTATAACAAGAGCAATTTATTTTAGCCTAACCCAACTAAATATATTTTAGATTTGTTTACAATAATTTAATACTAAACAAACACAATGAAATATATTTTTTTCGTTAGGTTCAGAATGATTTTTTTCTGAAATTATTGCATACACAAATTTTCACTTGTCCTATATGGCAAGATGAGCGTTGCTATTTAAGCCAAGATCGCAAGTTCTGCCTATTCGGCACGACATATATATATATATATATATATATATATATATATATATATATATATATATATATATATATATATATATATATATATATATATATATATATATATCATATATATATATATATATATATATATATATATATATATATATATATATATATATATATATATATATATATATATATATATATATAAGGTGAGTAGTAGTAGTAGTAGGTTGGTAGACAGCAACCACTCAGGGAGATACTACCGTCCTAACAAGTGAGTGTAAAGAGGAAGCCTGTATTTTGTTTTACATGATGGCAGAATTGCTGGTGTCTTTTTTCTGTCTCAAAAACATGTTGTTGGGTAAGACACATATGCAACAGTTAGGTATCTTTATTTCGAAACGTTTCGCCTACTCAGTAGGCTTCTTCAGTCGAGTACAGAAAAGTTGATAGAAGCAGAAGAGACATGAAGACGATGTAATCAGTCCATCACCCTTAAAGTTTTGAGATGGTGGGATCCTCAGTCTGAGAAGAGCATTGTTCCGTAGTCTGAAACAATATGGAGTTGAAGTGACAGGATGGAGCCTTATATAGCGCCAGGAGGTGAGACGTAGGTCACTAGTAGAACGCAGATGTTGGGAGGTCAGGTCCCTCTCAAATCCAGCCGTTCTCACTAGTGGAGGTTGTCGAAGTTGAATGCAGGACGTACCAGGATACTTTGTGTTGCAGTGTCTGACAGATTGAACATTAAAATGGTATATAAATACCACAGGTTGTTGGGTAAGACACATATGTAACAGTTAGGTATCTTTATTTCGAAACGTTTCGCCTACACAGTAGGCTTCTTCAGTCGAGTACAGAAAAGTTGATAGAAGCAGAAGAGACATGAAGACGATGTAATCAGTCCATCAGGAAGGAGCCTGTCGGTATTTTATACCATTTTAATGTTCAATCTGTCAGACACTGCAACACAAGGGTATCCTGGTACAGTCCTGCAATCAACTTCGACAACCTCTACTAGTGAGAACGGCTGGATTTGAGAGGGACCTGACCTCCCAACATCTGCGTTCTTACTTCTACTAGTGACCTACGTCTCACCTCCTGGCGCTATATAAGGCTCCATCCTGTCACTTCAACTCCATATTGTTTCAGACTATAGAACAATGCTCTTCTCCAGACTGAGGGACTGACCATCTCAAAACTTTAAGGGTGATGGACTGATTACATCGTCTTCATGTCTCTTCTGCTTCTATCAACTTTTCTGTACTCGACTGAAGAAGCCTACTGTGTAGGCGAAACGTTTCGAAATAAAGATACCTAACTGTTGCATATGTGTCTTACCTAACAACCTGTCGGTATTTTATACCATTTTAATGTAAAGTCTCAAAAACATGCAAGATTACAGGTACGTCTTGCTACTTCTACTTACACTCAGGTCACACTACACATACATGTACACGTTTATTTATACACTCATCTGAGTTTTCTTTGATTTTGTCTTAATAGTTCTTGGTCTTATTACTTTTCCTTTTATATCCATGGGGAAGTGGAATAAGAATCTTTCCTCCGTAAGCCATGCGTGTTGTAAAAGTCAACTAAAATGCCGGGAACAATGGGCTAGTAACCCCTTTTCCTGTAAAGATTACTAAAGAGAATAAGAAGAATAAAATTGTCAAAGTTGGATGTCTGAATGTGCGTGGATGTTGTGCAAATGATAAGAAAGAGATGATTGTGGATGTTATGAATGAGAAGAAGCTGGATGTCCTGGCTTTAAGTGAAACAAAGCTGAAGGGGGTGGGAGAGTTTCAGTGGAGAGGAATAAATGGGATTAGGTCAGGGGTTTCAAATAGAGTTAGAGCTAAAGAAGGAGTAGCAATAATGTTGAAGGATAAGATATGGCAGGAAAAGAGGGAGTATAAATGAATAAATTCAAGGATTATGTGGTGTAAAATAAGGGTTAGATGTGATAAGTGGGTTATAGAAAGTGTTTATGCACCTGGAGAAGAGAGAAGTGTAAAGGAGAGAGAGAGAGAGAGAAAGATTTTGGGAAATGTTGAGTGAGTGCGTGGGGAGTTTTGAACCAAGTATGAGAGTACTTGTGGTGGGGGATCTTAATGCTAAAGTGGGTAAAAATGTTGTGGAGGGAGTAGTAGTTGGGGTGCCAGGGATAAATGAAAATGAGGAGCCTTTAATTGAACTATGTGTAGAAAGAGGTTTGGTAAAGTAATACATATTTTATGAAAAAGAGGATAAATAAATATACAAGGTATGATACAGCACGTAATGTAAGTAGTTTGTTAAATTATGTATTGGTGGATAAAAGGTTGATGGGTAGGCTCCAGGATGTACATGTTTATAGAGGGTCAACTGATATATCGGATCATTATTTAGTTGTAGCTACAGTTAGAGTAAGAGGTAGATGGGACAAAAGGAAAATGGCAACAACAAGCAAGAGGGAGGTGAAAGTGTATAAACTAAGGGAGGAGGAAGTTCAGGTAAGATATAAGCAACTATTGGCAGAAAGGTGGGCTGGTGCAAAGATGAGTAGTGGGGGGGGGTTGAAGAGGGTTGGAATAGTTTTAAAAATGCAGTATTAGAATGTGGGGCAGAAGTTTGTGGTTATAGGAGGGTGGGTGCAGGAGGAAAGAGGAGTGATTGGTGGAATGATGAAGTAAAGGGTGTGATAAAAGAGACAAGGGTAGCTTATGAAAGGTTTTCACAAAACAGAAGTGTTACAAGAAGAGTAGAGTATATGGAGAGTAAAAGAAAGGTGAAGAGAGTGGTGAGAGAGTGCAAAAGGAGAGCAGATGATAGAGTGAGAGAGGCACTGTTAAGAAATTTTGATGAAAACAAGAAAATTTTTTGGAGATAAACAGGTTAAGAAAGCCTAGGGAACGAATGGATTTGTTAATTAAAAACAGAGTGGGGGAGTTAGTAGATGGGGAGCTGGAGGTATTGGGTAGATGGCGAGAATATTTTGAGGAACTTTTAAATGTCGATGAAGAAAGGGAGGCAGTAATTTCATGCACTGGCCAGGGACGTATACCATCTTTTAGGAGTGAAGAAGAGCAGGATGTGAGTGGGGGGGAGGTGTGTGAGGCATTAGGGGTAAAGCAGCTGGAACTGACGGGATCATGACAGAAATGTTAAAAGCAGGGGAGGATATAGTGTAGGAGTGGTTGGTATTTTTGTTTAATAAATGTATGAAATAGGGGAAGGTACCTAGGGATTGGCAGAGAGCATGTATAGTCCCTTTATATAAAGGGAAGGGGGACAAAATGGACTGCAAAAATTATAGGGGAATAAGTTTAATGAGTATACCAGGTAAAGTGTACGGTAGGATTATTATTGAAAGAATTAGAGGTAAGACAGAATGTAGAATTACGGATGAGCAAGGAGGTTTTAGAGTGGGTAGGAGATGTGTAGATCAAGTGTTTACATTGAAGCATATATGTGAACAGTATTCAGATAAAGGTAGGGAAGTTTTCATTGCATTTATGGATTTAAAAAAGGCATATGATAGAGTTAATAGAGGACCAATGTGGCAGATGTTGCAAGTATATGGAATAGGTGGTAAGTTACTAAATGCTGTAAAGAGTTTTTATGAGGATAGTGAGGCTCAGGTTAGGGTGTGTAGAAGAGAGGGAGAATACTTCCCGGTAAAAGTAGGTCTTAGACAGGGATGTGTAATGTCACCATGGTTGTTTAATATATTTATAGATGGGGTTGTGAAAGAAGTAAATGCTAGGGTGTTGGGGAGAGGGGTGGGATTAAATTATGGGGAATCGAGTACAAAATGGGAGTTGACACAGTTACTTTTCGCTGATGATACTGTGCTTATGGGAGATTCTTATTAAGAAAAGTTACAAAGGTTAGTGAACGAGTTTGGGAGGGTGTGTAAAGGTAGAAAGTTGAAAGTGAACATTGATAAGAGTAAGGATCAAACGATTTAGATTAAGAAAACTTGGATATGACATTGGAGAGGGAGTATGGAAGAAGTGAATGCTTTCAGGTATTTGGGAGTTGACATGTCAGCGGATGGGTTTATGAAGGATGAGGTTAATCATAGAATTGATAAAGGAAAAAAGGTGAGTGGTACGTTGAGGTATTTGTGGAGACAAAAACCGTTATCCACTGCAGCTGTCTCCTCGCTGCAGCGAGGAGGCGGTTAGAGGCAGTGGAGATGTCCTGTCTAAAGGCAATGTGTGGTGTAAATATTATGCAGAAAATTTGGAGTGTGGAAATTAGGAGAAAGTGTGGAGTTAATAAAAGTATTCAGCCCTCTGACTAATGTCAGAGGGCTGAAGACGGGTTGTTGAGGTGGTTTGGTCATTTAAAAAGAATGGATCAAAGTAGAATGACATAGAGAGCGTATAAATCTGTAGGGGAAGGAAGGCGGGTTAGGGATCGTCCTCGAAAAGGTTGGAGGGAGAGGGTAAAGGAGGTTTTGTGGGCGAGGAGCTTGGACTTCCAGCAAACATGCGTGAGCGTGTTTAGTTAGGAATGAATGGAGACGAATGGTTTTTGGGACCTGACGATCTGTTGGAGTGTGAGCAGGGTAATAGTTAGTGAAGGGATTCAGGGAAACCGGTTATTTTCATATAGTCGGACTTGAGTCCTGGAAATGGGAAGTACAATGCCTGCACTTTAAAGGAGGGGTTCGGGATATTGTCAGTTTGGAGGGATATGTTGTGTATCATTATAGGTATATACTTCTAAACTGTAATATCTGAACGCCTCTGCAAAGACAGTGTTTATGTGTGATGATGAAATTATTTTCTTTTTGGGGGATTTTCTTTCCTTTCGGGTCACCCTGCCTCGGTGGGAGACGGCAAACTTGTTGGAAATATATATATATATATATATATATATATATATATATATATATATATATATATATATATATATATATATATATATATATATATATATATATATAATTTCTGTGAGATTAATCCATCTTCCGCAGAGGTGGTCTCCAGCCTCCCTCTATCAGGTGTTTTAATTAAAAAATCCAGAGTGTTTTCTGGTACCATTGTGACTTGTTTAACGAAGTTAATGATGTGTTAATGAAGACTTTCTTAATATGCAATAATACTTTCCCTCTCTTACTCTGTCTCTCACTCTCTGTCTCTCACTCTCTGTCTCTCACTCTCTGTCTCTCACTCTCTGTCTCTCACTCTCTGTCTCTCACTCTCTGTCTCTCACTCTCTGTCTCTCACTCTCTGTCTCTCACTCTCTGTCACTCTCTGTCTCTCACTCTGTCTCTCACTCTCTGTCACTCTCTGTCTCTCACTCTCTGTCTCTCACTCTCTGTCTCTCACTCTCTGTCACTCTCTGTCTCTCACTCTCTGTCAACTACAGTAAGTCAGAAAACATTTTTTCTTGTTAGAATTAATAGAAAGGTTGACTCAAGGTCGGAGGTGAAGGTCAAGATCAGGGCTAGAGGTCAAATTTAGGGCTGAATTTCGAGGTCAGGGATGAAGGTCATGGTCAGGGATGGAGAACAAGTTTTAGAGCTTAAGGTCAAGTTCAGGGCTAAAGGTCAAGTTTAGGGATGAAGATCAAGGTCAGGGCTCGAGGTCAAGGTCAGAGCTGAAGGTCAAGGTCAGGACTGTAGGTCAAGGTCAGGGCTGAAGGTCAAGGTCAGAGCTGGAGATCAAGGGCAGGGCTGAAGGTCAAGGTCAGGTCTGTAGGTCAAAGACTGGGCTGAAGGTCAAGGTCAGAGCTAGAGGTCAAGGCCAGGGCTGGAGGTCAATGCCAAGGCTAAAAGTTAAGGCCAGCTCTAACTTTGACCTTTATGGCTGAAAGTCAATGTCAGGGCTGAAGGTCAAGGCAGAACTGGAGGTCAAGTTTAGGGCTGAAGGTCAAGGTCATGGCTAGAGGTCAAGGTCTGGGCTGAAGGTCAGGGTCAGGGTTGTAGGTCAAGGTCAGGGCTGTAGGTCAAGGTCAGGGCTGGAGGTCAAGGTCAGAGCTGAAGGTCAAGGTCAGGGCTGAACGTCAAGGTCAGGGCTGAAGTTCGAGGTCAGGCTGAAGGCCAGGGTCAGGCCTCTCTAGCCCTGAGAGGGGCTGGAGGTCAAGTTTAGGGCTGAAGGTCAAGGTCAGAGCTGGTGGTCAAGTTTAGGGCTGAAGGTCACGGTCAGGACTGGAGGTCAAGGTCAGGGCTGGAGGTCAAGGTCGCGGCTGGAGGTCAAGGTCAGGGCCAGAGGTCAAGGTCAGGGCTGAAGGTCAAGTCAGAGCTGTAGGTCAAGGTCACGGCTGGAGGTCAAGGTCAGAGCTTGAGGTCGAGGTCAAGGCTGAAGGTCACGGTCAGGGCTGAAGGTCGAGCTCAAGGCCGAAGCCCAAGATCAGGGCTGGAGGTCAAGTTTAAGGCTGAAGATCAAGGTCAGGACTGACTTTAACCTTCATGGCCGAAGGTCAAGGTCAGGGCTGAAAGTCAAAGTCAGGGCTGGAGGTCAAGATCAGGGCTAGAGGTCAAGGCCAGGGCTGGAGGTCAAGGCCAAGGCTAAAAATCAAGGTCAGCTCTGACTATGACCTTTATGACTGAAGGTCATGGTCAGAGCTGAAGGTCAAGGTCAGGGCTGAAGGTCAAGGTCAGGGCTGAAGGTCGTGGTCAGGGCTGAAGGTCAAGGCCAGGGCTGAAGGTCAAGGTCAGGGCTGAAGGTCATGGTCAGGGATGAAGGCCAAGGTCAGGGCTGAAGGTCAAGGTCAGAGCTGAAGGTCAAGGTCAGGGCTGGAGGTCAAGGTCGGGCTGAAGGTCAAGGCTGAAGGTCAAGGTCAAGGCTGAAGGTCAAGGTCAGGGCTGAAGGTCAAGGTCAGGGCTGAAGGTCAAGGTCAGGACTGGAGGTCAAGGTCAGAGCTGGAGGTCAAGGTCAGGGCTGAAGGTCAAGGTCAGGGCTGGAGGTCAAGGTCAGGGCTGAAGGTCAAGGTCAGGGCTGAAGGTCAAGGTCAGGGCTGAAGGTCAAGGTCAGGGCTGAAGGTCAAGGTCAGGACTGGAGGTCAAGGTCAGAGCTGGAGGTCAAGGTCAGGGCTGAAGGTCAAGGTCAGGGCTGAAGGTCGTGGTCAGGGCTGAAGGTCAAGGTCAGGGCTGAAGGTCAAGGTCAGGGCTGAAGGTCAAGGTCAGGGCTGAAGGTCAAGGTCAGGGCTGAAGGTCAAGGTCAGGGCTGGAGGTCAAATATCAGTCTCAAAGATCAGAATTCATATTAAAGTGTCACTTTGACGAGCCGTGTTCAGGTCGTCCACATCTTGCTGGGGTAGTCAGAGGTCGTCCACATCTTGCTGGGGTAGTCAGAGGTCGTTCACATCTTGCTGGGGTAGTCAGAGGTCGTCCACATCTTGCTGGGGTAGTCAGAGGTCGTCCACATCTTGCTGGGGTAGTCACAGGTCGTCCACATCTTGCTGGGGTAGTCACAGGTCGTCCACGTGGGTAGTCACATGTCGTCCACGTCTTGCTAGGGTAGTCACAGGTCATCCACATCTTGCTGGGGTAGTCAGAGGTCGTCCCCGTCTTGCTGGGGTAGTCACAGGTCATCCACGTCTTGCTGGGGTAGTCAGAGGTCGTCCACGTCTTGCTGGGGTAGTCACAGGTCGTCCACGTCCTGCTGCGGTAGTCACATGTCGTCCACGTCTTGCTGGGGTAGTCACAGATCGTCCACGTCTTGTTGGGGTAGTCACAGGTCGTCCACGTCTTGCTGGGATAGTAAGAGGTCGTCCACGTCATGTTGGGGTAGTCACAAGTCGTCCACGTCTTTCTGGGGTAGTCACAGGTCGTCCACGTCTTGCTGGGGTAGTCACAGGTCGTCCACGTCCTGCTGGGGTAGTCACAGGTCGTCCACGTCTTGTTGGGGTAGTCACAGGTCGTCCACGTCTTGCTGGGATAGTCAGAGGTCGTCCACGCCTTGCTGAGGTAGTCACAGGTCGTCCACGTCTTGCTGGGGTAGTCACAGGTCGTCCATGTCTTGCTGGGGTAGTCACAGGTCGTCCACGTCTTGCTGGGGTAGCCACAGGTCGTCCACGTCTTGCTGGAGTAGCCACAGGTCGTCCACGTCTTGCTGGGGTAGTCACAAGTCGTCCACGTCTTGCTGGGGTAGTCACAGGTCGTCCACGTCTTGATGGGGTAGTCACAGGTCGTCCTGGTCTTGCTGGAGTAGTCACGGGTCATCCACGTCTTGCTGGGATCGTCACAGGTCGTCCGCGTCTTATAATCGCGACAACCACAACCACGACAATAACAACAAAAGCAACCACAACAAATCAACAACAACAACAACACTGGGGATTTACACAAATCACCATTGCTCTCTCTCTCTCTCTCTCTCTCGTGATTTAAAATTCTTGCAACACAAGGGAACACAACGCAATCCAACGCGAAACGAAATAAACAGATTTTTACTTCGTAGCCTGAGAAACACTGGAGACGGAAGACGATGAAGATCAGGATAGAGAGAGAGAGAGAGAGAGAGAGAGAGAGAGAGAGAGAGAGAGAGAGAGAGAGAGAGAGAGTCCCGAGGCTGTGTTTCACACACTTGGTAAGAATTCCAGGAAAACAATCAGTGACCCAGGAAGCACTTCCGGTGTAGGACGGTTCCTCCGAGGACATTCCAGGGAGGACACTACGTCTGTGGACGTAAGATGGCGACCAGCAGCCGCAGCAACGATGTCAAGAGATGCTGCAGACGTCAGGTCATCAGCGCAGGAAAGCGTATAAGAAGTGTCGAATAAGAACCATGTGAAGGACAGTTGGCTAATTCTCTTAAACGAGGCCAGATGGTAT
This sequence comes from Cherax quadricarinatus, assembly GCF_038502225.1. Taxonomy (NCBI): domain Eukaryota; kingdom Metazoa; phylum Arthropoda; class Malacostraca; order Decapoda; family Parastacidae; genus Cherax; species Cherax quadricarinatus. Next base: position 33,043,012 of record NC_091299.1, read on the forward strand.
CTGAATCAGTCTCTCTCTCTCACTCTCTCTCTCTCTCTCTCTCTCTCTCTCTCTCTCTCTCTCTCTCTGAATGATTTTTGCGAAATTATTGCATACATAAACTTTTGCTTGCCTCATTCGACAAGAAGAGCGTTGCTGTTTAAGCTAAGTATTACACACACACACACACACACAGGCTCTGGTGGCCTGGTGGTTAACGCTCTCGCTTCACACGGCGAGGGCCTGGGTTCGATTCCCAGCCAGAGTAGAAACATTGGACGTGTTTCTTTCCACCTGTTGTCTATGTTCCCCATCAGTAAAATGGGTACCTGGGTGTTAGTCGACTGGTGTGGGTCGCATCCTGGGACACTGACCTAAGGAGGCCTGGTCACAGACCGGGCCGCGGGGGCGTTGACCCCCGGAACTCTCTCCAGAAACTCCAGAAACACACACACACACACACACACACACACACAGAGTTATTAGTTAAAAAAAGTCGAGAGGAAGCCTGAAATCTTTAATATTTCAAAGTGTCAAACCGTTAGTGGTTAGTAGGCTTCTGTTGCTACACAGATTCAAATATACAAAGATTCAAGTGAGTGTGGAAGCGGGTGTTCAAGAATTTCGAGTGATTGGATAACAAGTGAAATGTGGGGCACCATACAGTGAGTGAAAAAAAAATAATAAGCAAGAGTAGAAAGGAAAAATATAATATATAACAAGGGAAGGTGGCATTTAGGCCTGCTGGAAACAGTGACGTCACAACAGTTGTGTGACATTATACATATAAAGTGTAACACCGAATGTGAAGTGTATTCCAATATAAGTGAAGTGTACTCTATCATAAAGTGACACTGAGGGTCACGCGGGATGCATGAGCATATACGGTTATAAAGATCACAGTGAATTTTCAAAATAGTGTATAGAAGGCTACGTCATCAGCATCTGGCAACTTGTCATCGCATCACTGCCAGCAAGTATCACTCCACCTGAGGGGTTGTTTTTGGGGGTCCTGAACCCTGCCTTGAGTCACTGTTAGATACTGGTCACTACTCCTGCAAGCTATTACCAGAGAACAGAAATAGCATAGATAAAAGGTGAAGATAGGGTTGACTAGCGAGGAGCAGCCTGCGAGGGAAGCCTAGTGAGGTGACGTCAGACACTCCCTAGAAGCTCAGACAAGCTAAATTTTACAACCTAAGTACTTTCTGTGTTTTATAAGTAGAAGTGATAAGTGCTAGAATCACTGTTGGTAGTTTTTAGAATTACTGGTATCTACCGTTATTTATTAGCAGTATGAATACTTAGAAGTGAGGCACACACA
>NC_091299.1:33049314-33099314 GCF_038502225.1 Cherax quadricarinatus
GTTTAACAACAGATCAGCAGCAGAGTAACCTTTCCTGAAGCCATATTGACGATCACAAAGTAGTGAGTGGTAGTCAAAAAAATCTGTCATTTGTCTTGAGATTATTGTCTCAAGGATCTTACCAGTGATTGACAGGAGTGACACTGGTCTGTAGTTGCTGATTTCTGCTCTGCTCTTCTTTTTGTGAACAGGGACTACATTTGCCTCTTTCCATGGAGAGGGCCATTTACACTGTACTAGGCAGTGCTGAAAGATGCGAGTTAGAGGTGCTGCTAGCTGGTCTGCACATCTTCTCAACAATCTTGGGCTCAACTTGTCTGGGCCCACAGCCTTTTCTTGGTCAAGTGATTTAAGAAGGAAATGCACCTCCTCCTGCCTTATTGTCACCACTGACAGTTTTGACACAGTTCTTGCAGCTAGCCAAGGAGGGTCCCTTGCTGGATCAGGAACTTGCATTTTGGTAGCAAAGTGTTCAGCAAAGAGGTCCGCCTTCTCTTGACTACTAGTAGAGGTGGTCCCATCCTGTCGATTTAGAGGTGGAATAAGTTCATCAGGCAGATAACCTTGTCTGTCCTTGACCAGGGACCACCAGGTTTTGGAGCCTACCCTACCTGATGCTAACTTTCTTTTAGTGTCCACCTCCCATTTAGTAATGGCCCACTTTTGAACATCACCCATATGCCTACAGGCTTGCATGTGCAAGTTCCTGTTATAGGTGGTAGGATGTCTCTTATACCTTCGCCATGCTTTGTACTTAGCAGTAGCAGCCTCTCTACAACGAAAGCCAAACCAAGGCTGATCTGTAGGCTTTGTCACATATTGCCGGTGAGGAATGTGTTCTTGTTGCAGATTAAGGATGTGTCCAGTGAAGGCTTTCACTTGGTTGTCAACATCCCCCTGGAGAAGAGCATTCCAGTCGGTGGTGGCGAGCTCAGAGCAAAGGGCTGGCCAATTACCTCTTTCCCATAGCCAGGTTGTGCGTGTGGACTCCTCACCTCGTTCTGTTGGGATCTTAAGTGTGGTAAAAACAGCCTTGTGGTCAGACGATCCAACGTAGCCGAGGGGTTGACAAGTGACTATGCCTTCTGCCAGATCACTCACTACTGGGTCAAGGGAGGAGCCAGAGATATGAGTAGGGAAATCAACAAAGTTTCTCATGTCAAACACTGCAAGAAGGTCATCAAAGTCCCTCTGTATAAGGTGCTGGTTGAGGTCACCAACAATTATAATATGTTGACAGTTGTGTTGTAGCAGAAGGGAGTCAATATTTTCCATTAGGAAGTTGATAGGGTCTGCATGTTGCCACTGAGGTCTGTACATTGCACATGCTAGTACAGAGGTACTAGTGTTTATACAGAGCTTGAAGAACATCATTTCAAGATGTGTAGGGGTGGCAACATCTATGTGCTGGGCATGAACACTTTTAGAGAAGCACACAGCAACACCACCTCCTTGCCCTTGCCTGTCTCTTCTCATCCATGAGGTGTAGCCAGCAATTCTTGCAAAATTTTCTGGAGTCCTGTCATCCAAAAATGTTTCAACAACAGCTATCATGTCGGGACGTCGAGTGTTCACAAAGCTATGTGTGAGCTCTCCAACATTAGTAATGAAACCTCTAATGTTGGCCGACAGGATGCTGATAGACTGGCTCCTCATGATGAAGTGGTCAGCTTGAGGTGGTGGGTGTGTAGGGAATGTAAGGTGCCTGCCCTTGAGAGAGGTAGGGTACTGAGGCAGCTGCAGGGATGTAGGTCTGTGGTCTTGTATAAGGCCCAATCCCACCTGATGGGCTGGGATAGGAGTAGCTAAGTGGGTGACGTGTGAGAGTGTTTACCAATTCAGAGATCCTGCTGGTTTGTTCTGAGAACAGGTCTCTAAACAGGTGGCCCTGTCTGTCAAGTTCCTTTTTCTTCCGACACTGGTCCTCCTTATGTCCTTTCTTGTAGCAGTAGTTACACCTGGTATCTCGCAGGCAGTTGTTGGCAGAGTGCCCCTTCCGGTGACAGCGAGAGCACAGCCTAGGTGCCTGGGAGGGTGGACTAGGATTTGTTGTACCTCCTGTGTTTCGCAGATTTGTCCTCGGATTCTGCCGCTGGAACTGTGTTAGTGGAGGGTGAGACGGCTGTAGATGTCTTCCTCCACCACGTCCTCCTCCACGTCCTCTACCCCGCCCTCTACCAGTTCTGACAGATGTGTCCCTGCTGTTCGTACTTCGGCGTAGCAGGTGATCTCTCTCTTGCTCTCTCCCTCTCTTGCTCTCTCTCTCTCTTGCTCTCTCTCTCTCTTGCTCTCTCTCGTCCCCATTTTCCCTGCTAACTCTCCCCTCTCCTACACTTAAAAAAAAAAAAAAAAAAAAAAAAAAAAAAAAAAAAAAAAAAAAAAAAAAAAAAAATGGTGGGGACTCGCAGGAACCAAGGATCAGATGAGAATGGTTCGGGTAGGGAGGAGTGGATGGAGGAGCAGTGGAAAAGGATGGAACAAGAGTGGGAGAGAAAATTAGGAGAGCTTTCTGAAAAAATGGAGAAAGAGCTCTCTGTGAAATTGGAAAGGAGGTTGGAGCAGGAAACAAAGAATTGGGAGGCACAAGTCGATACTGCAGTAGCCAAGATAAGGGTCCTAGAAGTTGAGATAAATAGGCTGGAGCGAGTTACAGGGGCAGTGACCAGAGAAGACACAGCATATGAAGCTGCGAGGCTGAACAGGAAGGAAGGAATTATGAATTATGCTAAGGTCACATCAATCTGTCAAGGAGGACCAAGGAGTGAAAGGGAAGATCAGCTGGTTGCAGATGGAGAGGGTGATAGGTCGAATGCTGAGGCACAACAAGGCTATCAAGAGCCACTGGAAAAATCAAGGGAGAAACTGACCACATACAGGCAGGATCCAGAGTCACAGAGGGTGAGGCAATGGGAGGAAGAAAGAGCAAAATCAGTGTTTATCCATGGGCTTCAGGAGAGAGAGGAAAGGACACACACTGAAAGGAAGCAGGAAGAAGGAAAGGAGATTGAGAAAATCATCACGGAAATAGGTGAAGAGATGGACGAGATTGTAAATTTTCAGAGAATAGGGGGGTACTCGAAGGGGAGAAACCGACCAATCAAGCTGATTCTCAGGACGGAAACAGTGCGGAACAGGATCCTCCAAGAGAAACCACGATTGAAATACTCGGAAGAGTACAAGAGGGTGTTCCTAGACAGAGACAGAACAAAATCAGAACGACAGCAGCTGAGGGAGAGGACAAAAAAACGAAAGGAGCTAGGAAAAGAGACAAGGAGGGAATCAGCAGAGGTCAGTCAGAGCAGGACAGAACAGCAAGGGCAAGCACACACACAACTACTCTCAGAACCATACAACCTATCACACCATCCCAACACACACTACAATCCATACCCACAGCCTCCACCCAACATCGAGCTATAGAATCCCACAGTATGCCACCAGGTCTCCCACCCCCACAGGCCCCCCAAACCACAGTGTTGGAAAGGAAACTGAAGGTATGGTACACAAACGCTGATGGAATAACAAATAAGTGGGAGGAGTGGCACGAAAGAGTCAAAGAAGCATCACCGGACATCATAGCTCTTACAGAAACCAAGCTTACAGGTATGATAACAGATGCCATCTTTCCAACGGGATACCAAATCCTGAGGAAAGACAGAGGGAACAGGGGGGGTGGAGGAGTGGCGTTGCTGATCAAAAATCGCTGGAATTTTGATGAGCTGGAGAGAGGAGATAGCGGAGAAGAAAGTGATTACATAGTGGGAACACTTCACTCTGGAGGTCCCAAGGTGGTAATAGCAGTGATGTATAACCCACCACAGAACAGCAGGAGGCCAAGGCAAGAGTACGACGAGAGCAATAGAGCGATGGTTGACACACTGGCTAGAGCGGCCAGAAGAGCTCATGCATGCAGTGCAAAGCTCCTGATCATGGGGGACTTTAACCACAAGGAGATCGATTGGGAGAACTTGGACCCACATGGGGGCCAAGATACATGGAGGGCTAAGATGATGGAGGTGGTACTGGAGAACTTCATGTACCAACACGTAAGGGACACTACAAGAGAGAGAGGAGAGGATGAACCAGCAAGGCTGGACTTAGTATTCACCTTCAGTAGTGCAGATATCGAGGACATCACATATGAAAGACCCCTTGGGGCCAGTGACCATGTGGTTTTAAGCTTCGAATACACAGTAGAGCTACAAGTGGAGGGAGAAGCAGGAAGGCCAGGACGAATGAAGCCAAACTACAAGAAAGGGGACTACACAGGAATGAGGAACTACCTGAACGGGGTTCAGTGGGACAGAGAACTGGCAGGGAAGCCAGTTAATGAGATGATGGAATATGTAGCAACAAAATGCAAGGAGGCTGAGGAGAGGTTTGTACCCAAGGGTAACAGGAGTAATGAAAAAGCCAGGATGAGCCCATGGTTTACCCAAAGGTGCAGGGAGGCAAAAACCAAGTGTGCTAGGGAATGGAAGAAATATAGAAGGCAAAGGACCCAGGAGAATAAGGAGAACAGTCGTAGAGCCAGAAACGAATATGCACAGATAAGAAGGGAGGCCCAAAGACAATATGAAAATGACATAGCAGCGAAAGCCAAATCTGACCCGAAACTGTTGTACAGCCACATCAGGAGGAAAACAACAGTCAAGGACCAGGTAATCAGGCTAAGGAAGGAAGGAGGAGAGACAACAGGAAATGACCGTGAAGTATGTGAAGAACTCAACAAGAGATTCAAAGAAGTGTTCACAGAGGAGACAGAAGGGACTCCAGAAAGACGGAGAGGTGGGGCACACCACCAAGTGCTGGACACAGTGCACACAACCGAGGAAGAAGTGAAGAGGCTTCTGAGTGAGCTAGATACCTCAAAGGCAATGGGGCCAGATAACATCTCCCCATGGGTATTGAGAGAGGGAGCAGAGGCGCTATGTGTACCCCTAACAACAATATTCAATACATCTATCGAAACAGGGAGATTGCCTGAGGCATGGAAGACAGCAAATGTAGTCCCAATCTTTAAAAAAGGAGACAGACATGAAGCGTTAAACTACAGACCAGTGTCACTGACATGTATAGTATGCAAAATCATGGAGAAGATTATCAGGAGAAGAGTGGTGGAACACCTAGAAAGGAATGATCTCATCAACAGCAGCCAGCATGGTTTCAGGGACGGGAAATCCTGTGTCACAAACCTACTGGAGTTCTATGACATGGTGACAGCAGTAAGACAAGAGAGAGAGGGGTGGGTGGATTGCATTTTCTTGGACTGCAAGAAGGCGTTTGACACAGTTCCCCACAAGAGATTGGTGCAAAAACTGGAGGACCAAGCAGGGATAACAGGGAAGGCACTACAATGGATCAGGGAATACTTGTCAGGAAGACAGCAGCGAGTCATGGTACGTGGCGAGGTGTCAGAGTGGGCACCTGTGACCAGCGGGGTCCCGCAGGGGTCAGTCCTAGGACCAGTGCTGTTTCTGGTATTTGTGAACGACATGACGGAAGGAATAGACTCTGAGGTGTCCCTGTTTGCAGATGACGTGAAGTTGATGAGAAGAATACACTCGATCGAAGACCAGGCAGAACTACAAAGGGATCTGGACAGGCTGCAGACCTGGTCCAGCAATTGGCTCCTGGAGTTCAATCCCACCAAGTGCAAAGTCATGAAGATTGGGGAAGGGCAAAGAAGGCCGCAGACGGAGTACAGTCTAGGGGGTCAGAGACTACAAACCTCACTCAAGGAAAAAGATCTTGGGGTGAGTATAACACCAGGCACATCTCCTGAAGCGCACATCAACCAAATAACTGCTGCAGCATATGGGCGCCTAGCAAACCTCAGAACAGCATTCCGACATCTTAATAAGGAATCGTTCAGGACCCTGTACACCGTATACGTTAGGCCCATATTGGAGTATGCGGCACCAGTTTGGAACCCACACCTAGCCAAGCACGTAAAGAAACTAGAGAAAGTGCAAAGGTTTGCAACAAGACTAGTCCCAGAGCTAAGAGGTATGTCCTACGAGGAGAGGTTAAGGGAAATCAACCTGACGACACTGGAGGACAGGAGAGATAGGGGGGACATGATAACGACATACAAAATACTGAGGGGAATTGACAAGGTGGACAAAGACAGGATGTTCCAGAGTTTGGACACAGCAACAAGGGGACACAGTTGGAAGCTAAAGACACAGATGAATCACAGGGATGTTAGGAAGTATTTCTTCAGCCACAGAGTAGTCAGTAAGTGGAATAGTTTGGGAAGCGATATAGTGGAGGCAGGATCCATACATAGCTTTAAGCAGAGGTATGATAAAGCTCACGGCTCGGGGAGAGTGACCTAGTAGCGGTCAGTGAAGAGGCGGGGCCAGGAGCTCGGACTCGACCCCGCAACCTCAACTAAGTGAGTACAACTAGGTGAGTACACACACACACACACACACACACACACACACACACACACACACACACACACACACATACACACATACACACATACACACACACACACACAAACACAAACACACACACACACACACACACACACACACACACACACACACACATATATATATATATATATATATATATATATATATATATATATATATATATATATATATGCAATAAGATCACAGTAAACAGATGATATCAGAATTTGCAAAACAACCACTGTGAAAGAATAGTGAAATTCCAAACACTTTCGTGACTTCTTACATTATCAAGGAATTAAAAAGCAATACATCAAAGGAAGGCATATAAAGGGTCAAGACTACACCTCACCATCACATCCCACAACAAAGCTACACCTCACACACGCGTGACAACACCCGACTCTGTTAAACACACAATAATACTCTACCCAAGAATTAAGATTTACTATTTGTTTAATGTATCATTAAATTCTTCCCAAATTTTATTAATTATAAATGAAACCAATTTATATAAACCAAAGGAATTATTCATATTATTTTCAAAACTGCTTTTTATGATACATGATTACCTGGAGTTTACCTGGAGAGAGTTCCGGGGGTCAACGCCCCCGCGGCCCGGTCTGTGACCAGGCCTCCTGATGGATCAGAGCCTGATCAACCAGGCTGTTGCTGCTGGCTGCACGCAAACCAACGTACGAGCCACAGCCCGGCTGGTCAGGAACCGACTTTAGGTGCTTGTCCAGTGCCAGCTTGAAGACTGCCAGGGGTCTGTTGGTAATCCCCCTTATGTATGCTGGGAGGCAGTTGAACAGTCTCGGGCCCCTGACACTTATTGTATGGTCTCTTAACGTGCTAGTGACACCCCTGCTTTTCATTGGGGGGATGTTGCATCGTCTGCCAAGTCTTTTGCTTTCGTAGTGAGTGATTTTCGTGTGCAAGTTCGGTACTAGTCCCTCTAGGATTTTCCAGGTGTATATAATCATGTATCTCTCCCGCCTGCGTTCCAGGGAATACAGGTTTAGGAACCTCAAGCGCTCCCAGTAATTGAGGTGTTTTATCTCCGTTATGCGCGCCATGAAGGTTCTCTGTACATTTTCTAGGTCAGCAATTTCACCTGCCTTGAAAGGTGCTGTTAGTGTGCAGCAATATTCCAGCCTAGATAGAACAAGTGACCTGAAGAGTGTCATCATGGGCTTGGCCTCCCTAGTTTTGAAGGTTCTCATTATCCATCCTGTCATTTTTCTAGCAGATGCGATTGATACAATGTTATGGTCCTTGAAGGTGAGATCCTCCGACATGATCACTCCCAGGTCTTTGACGTTGGTGTTTCGCTCTATTTTGTGGCCAGAATTTGTTTTGTACTCTGATGAAGATTTAATTTCCTCGTGTTTACCATATCTGAGTAATTGAAATTTCTCATCGTTGAACTTCGTATTGTTTTCTGCAGCCCACTGAAAGATTTGGTTGATGTCCGCCTGGAGCCTTGCAGTGTCTGCAATGGAAGACACTGTCATGCAGATTCGGGTGTCATCTGCAAAGGAAGATTCAGTTATATTCCTGTCGACCATGGACTTGCTTGATACAACTTTCTCAACTTTTTGAAAATCAATTGGATGGTTAAAATCTCTCACATGAATAAATAGAGCATTAGAATCTTGTCCAGTTCTAATGCTATATTTATGTTGTTTTAATCTTAGTTCGAGACTTTTACCAGTTTGACCGTAATCAACTTTATCGCAAATTTTACAAGGAATCTTATAGACACATCCGTCAGCATTTATGGGGGAATTTTTTATCAAAAGTTTTTTACTGTATCAAGATTTTTAAATACAACTTTAATATTAAAAGTCTTAAGAAGAGAAGGCATATCAACCAAGTTTTCATGGTAAGGGAGAACCAACATATTTTTAGTTGAATAAGGCCGGTTGTCCCTTTTTGGATTGTAAAAAGTATTTCTAGCAATTTTAAAAGATTTAACAATTGTGTTCCTCTGTCTTGATGTGGAGAATAATAATGTACACAGGAACAGTTACTTGTAGGTTTTCTGTAAATTTTAAATTTAAAGTCATTGTTACTCTTAATAATTAAAACATCTAAGGAAGGCAATGACATTTTTGCTTCGAACTCAACAGTAAAGTTTATAGAATGGGCTAAACTATTTAATTTGCCAAGGAAATGGTGTATATCTACATTCTTAGGCATAAGACACAAAATATCATCAACGTATCTGAACCATTTACCTTTATTAGGGAGGACTGTGTTAAGAATATAAGAACATAAGAAAAAAGGAACACTGCAATAGGCCTACTGGCCTATACGAGGCAGGTCCAATTCTCCCACCAGCTTAGAGACTTTATAATAGTCCAGAAGAAACCTGAACATCGTCTCCAACTCCTCGGCGAGACACCAGTTACAATACCAGCAGTGAGATAATGTTAGGATTGTGACACTCAGGTGACACTCAGGTGACACTCAGGTGACACTCATGTAACACTAGGTGATACTCAGGTGACACTCAGGTGACACTCAGGTGACACTCAGGTGACACTCAGGTGACACTCATGTAACACTAGGTGATACTCAGGTGACACTCAGGTGACACTCAGGTGACACTCAGGTGACACTCAGGTGACACTCAGGTGACACTCATGTAACACTAGGTGATACTCAGGTGACACTAGGTGACACTCAGGTGACACTCATGTGACACTAGGTGATACTCAGGTGACACTCATGTGACACTCAGGTGACACTCATGTGACACTAGGTGATACTCAGGTGACATTCAAGTGACACTCAGGTGACACTCATGTGACACTAGGTGACACTCAGGTGACACTCATGTGACACTAGGTGATACTCAGGTGACACTCATGTGACACTCAGGTGACACTCATGTGACACTAGGTGGCACTCAAATGACACTCAGGTGACACTCATGTGACACTAGGTGCTACTCAGGTGACATTCAAGTGACACTCAGGTGACACTCATGTGACACTAGGTGACACTCAGGTGACACTCATGTGACACTAGGTCATACTCAGGTGACACTCAAGTGACACTCAGGTGACACTTATGTGACACTAGATGATACTCAGGTGACATTCAAGTGACACTCAGGTGACACTCATGTGACACTAGGTGATACTCAGGTGACACTCAAGTGACACTCAGGTGACACTCATGTGACACTAGGTGACACTCAAGTGACACTCAGGTGACACTCATGTGACACTAGGTTACACTCAGGTGACACTCATGTGACACTAGGTGACACTCAGGTGACACTCATGTGACACTAGGTGATACTCAGGTGACACTCAGGTGACACTCAGGTGACACTCATGAGACACAAGGTGATACTCAGATGACACTCAAGTGACACTCAGGTGACACTCAGGTGACACTAGGTGACACTCAGGTGACACTCAGGTGACACTAGGTGATACTCAGGTGACACTCAGGTGACAATCAGGTGACACTTAAGTGACACTAGGTGACAATAGGTGACACTCAGGTGACACTCATGTGGCACTCAGGTGACACTCATGTGGCACTCAGGTAACACTCATGTGGCACTCAGGTGACACTCATGTGACACTCATTGATACTAGGTGACACTCAAGTGACACTCAGATGACACTCATGTGACACTAGGTTACACTCAGGTGACACTCATGTGACACTAGGTGATACTCAGGTGACACTCAGGTGACACTCAGGTGACACTCAGGTGACACTCAGGTGACACTCAGGTGACACTCAGGTGACACTCATGTGACACAAGGTGATACTCAGGTGACACTCAAGTGACACTCAGGTGACACTCAGGTGACACTAGGTGACACTCAGGTGACACTCATGTGACACTAGGTGATACTCAGGTGACACTCAGGTGACAATCAGGTGACACTTAAGTGACACTAGGTGACAATAGGTGACACTCAGGTGACACTCATGTGGCACTCAGGTGACACTCATGTGGCACTCAGGTGACACTCATGTGACACTCATTGATACTAGGTGACACTCAAGTGACACTCAGGTGACACTCAGGTGACACTAGGCGACACTCAAGTGACATTAGGTGACACTCATGTGACACGCGACACTAGGTGATATTCATGTGACACTCATGTGGCACTATGTGACACTTACGTGAGACTAGGTGACACTCAGGTGACACTCATGTGACACTAAGTGACACTCAGGTGACACTCATGTGACACTAGGTGACACTCATGTGACACTCATGTGACACTAGGTGACACTCAGGTGACTGACTCAGGTGACACTCATGTGACACTAGGTGACACTCAGGTGACACTCATGTGACACTAGGTGATACTCAGGTGACACTCAGGTGACACTCAGGTGACAATCAGGTGACACTTAAGTGACACTAGGTGACAATAGGTGACACTCAGGTGACACTCATGTGGCACTCAGGTGACACTCATGTGACACTCATTGACACTAGGTGACACTCAAGTGACACTCAGGTGACACTCACGTGAGACTAGGTGACACTCAGGTGACACTCATGTGACACTAGGTGACCCTCAGGTGACACTCATGTGACACTAGGTGACACTCAGCTGAAACTCATGTGACACTAGGTGACACTAATGTGACACTAAGTGGCACTCAGGTGACATTCATGTTACACTAGGCGACACTCAGATGACACTCATGTGACACTAGGTGACACTCAGGTGAAACTCATGTGGCACTAAGTGGCACTCAGGTTACATTCATGTTACACTAGGCGACACTCAGATGACACTCAGGTGACACTAGGTGACACTCATATGACACTAGGTTGCACTCAGGTGACACTCATGTGACACTAGGTGATACTCAGGTGACACTCAGGTGACACTCAGGTGACACTCATGTGACACAAGGTGATACTCAGAAGACACTCAAGTGACACTCAGGTGACACTCAGGTGACACTAGGTGACACTCAGGTGACACTCAGGTGACACTAGGTGATACTCAGGTGACAATCAGGTGACACTTAAGTGACACTAGGTTACACTCAGGTGACACTCATGTGACACTAGGTGATACTCAGGTGACACTCATGTGACACTAGGTGACACTCAGGTGACACTCATGTGACACTAGGTGACACTCAGGTGACACTCATGTGACACTAGGTGACACTCAGGTGACACTCATGTGACACTAGGTGATACTCAGGTGACACTCATGTGACACTAGGTGATACGCAGGTGACATTCAAGTGACACTCAGGTGACACTCATGTGACACTAGGTGACACTCAGGTGACACTCATGTGACACTAGGTGACACTCAGGTGACACTCATGTGACATTCATGTGACACTAGGTGACACTTAGGTGACACTCAGGTGACACTCATGTGGCACTAGGTGACACTCAGGTGACACTCATGTGAAACTAGGTGATACTCAGGTGACACTCATGTGACACTCATGTGACACTAGGTGACACTCAGGTGACACTCAGGTGACACTCATGTGACACTAGGTGACACTCAGGTGACACTCAGGTGACACTCATGTGACAATAGGTGACACTCAGGTGACACTCAGGTGACACTCATGTGACACTAGGTGACACTCAGGTGACACTCATGTGAAACTAGGTGATACTCAGGTGACACTCAAGTGACACTCAGGTGACACTCATGTGAAACTAGGTGATACTCAGGTGACACTCAAGTGACACTCAGGTGACACTCATGTGACACTAGGTGACACTCAAGTGACACTTAGGTGACACTAGGTGATACTCAGGTGACAATCAGGTGACACTTAAGTGACACTAGGTTACACTCAGGTGACACTCATGTGACACTAGGTGATACTCAGGTGACACTCAGGTGACACTCAGGTGACACTCATGTGACACAAGGTGATACTCAGATGACACTCAAGTGACACTCAGGTGACACTCAGGTGACACTAGGTGATACTCAGGTGACACTCAGGTGACAATCAGGTGACACTTAAGTGACACTAGGTGACAATAGGTGACACTCAGGTGACACTCATGTGGCACTCAGGTGACACTCATGTGGCACTCAGGTGACACTCATGTGGCACTCAGGTGACACTCATGTGACACTCATTGATACTAGGTGACACTCAAGTGACACTCAGATGACACTCAGGTGACACTAGGCGACACTCAAGTGACACTAGGTGACACTCATGTGACACGTGACACTAGGTGATATTCATGTGACACTTACGTGAGACTAGGTGGCACTCAGGTGACACTCATGTGACACTAGGTGACACTCAGGTGACACTCAGGTGACACTAGATGACACTCAGGTGACACTACGTGACGCTCAGGTGACACTCATGTGACACTAGGTGACACTCAGGTGACACTAAGTGGCACTCAGGTGACATTCATGTTACACTAGGCGACACTCAGGTGACACTCGGTGACACTCAGGTGACACTCAGGTGACACTCAGGTGACACTCAGGTGACACTCAGGTGACACTCATGTGACACAAGGTGATACTCAGGTGACACTCAAGTGACACTCAGGTGACACTCAGGTGACACTAGGTGACACTCAGGTGACACTCATGTGACACTAGGTGACATTCATGTGGCACTCAGGTGACACTCATGTGACACTCATTGATACTAGGTGACACTCAAGTGACACTCAGGTGACACTCAGGTGACACTAGGCGACACTCAAGTGACACTAGGTGACACTCATGTGACACGCGACACTAGGTGATATTCATGTGACACTCATGTGGCACTATGTGACACTTACGTGAGACTAGGTGACACTCAGGTGACACTCATGTGACACTAGGTGACACTCAGGTGACACTCATGTGACACTAGGTGACACTCATGTGACACTCATGTGACACTAGGTGACACTCAGGTGACACTACGTGACGCTCAGGTGACACTCATGTGACACTAGGTGACACTCAGGTGACACTCATGTGACACTAGGTGATACTCAGGTGACACTCAGGTGACACTCAGGTGACAATCAGGTGACACTTAAGTGACACTAGGTGACAATAGGTGACACTCAGGTGACACTCATGTGGCACTCAGGTGACACTCATGTGACACTCATTGACACTAGGTGACACACAAGTGACACTCAGGTGACACTCAGGTGACACTAGGTGATAGTCATGTGACACTCATGTGGCACTATGTGACACTCACGTGAGACTAGGTGACACTCAGGTGACACTCATGTGACACTAGGTGATACTCATGTGACACTAGGTGACACTCAGGTGACACTACGTGACGCTCAGGTGACACTCAGGTGACACTAGGTGACACTCAGGTGACACTCATGTGACACTAGGTGATACTCAGGTGACACTCAGGTGACACTCAGGTGACAATCAGGTGGCACTTAAGTGACACTAGGTGACAATAGTTGACACTCAGGTGACACTCATGTGGCACTCAGGTGACACTCATGTGACACTCATTGACACTAGGTGACACTCAAGTGACACTCAGGTGACACTCAGGTGACACTAGGTGATAGTCATGTGACACTCATGTGGCACTATGTGACACTCACGTGAGACTAGGTGACACTCAGGTGACACTCATGTGACACTAGGTGACCCTCAGGTGACACTCATGTGACACTAGGTGACACTCAGCTGAAACTCATGTGACACTAGGTGACACTAATGTGACACTAAGTGGCACTCAGGTGACATTCATGTTACACTAGGCGACACTCAGATGACACTCATGTGACACTAGGTGACACTCAGGTGAAACTCATGTGGCACTAAGTGGCACTCAGGTTACATTCATGTTACACTAGGCGACACTCAGATGACACTCAGGTGACACTAGGTGACACTCATGTGACGCTAGGTGACATTCGGGTGACACAAGGTGACACTCATGTGACACTCAGATGACACTAGGTGACACTCATCTAACACTCATGTGACACTCGTGTGACACTCACGTGTAACTAGGTGACACTCGGGTGACACAAGGTGACACTCGGATGACACAAGGTAACACTCAGGTGACACTCAGATAACACCAGGTGACACTCATGTGACACTCATGTGACACTAGGTGACACTCAGATGACACCAGGTGACACTCAGATGATACTCAGATTACACCAGGTGACACTCATGTGACACTCACGTGACGTTAGGTGACAGGTGACATTAGGTGAGACTCAGGCGACACCCATGTGACACTCATGTGATACTAGGTGACACGCAGGTGATACTAGGTGACACGCAGGTGATACTAGGTGACATGTGACACACATGTGATACTAAGTGACACTCAGGTGAGACTAAGTGACACTCAGGTGACACTTATGTGACACTCATGTGACAATAGGTGATACTCAGGTGAAGAATAACACCAAGGTGACAATGTCACCTCTGTGTCAGGTGACACAGGGGTGACATTGTATCATGAGACCTGCCAGAGAAAATGTACCTCACAAGAAATGACAAGTGAGAGTTACGGTAATACTTAGGAGTTACAGCTGTAACAAGTGGGAGTTACAGCAAGCGCTGTAACAAGTGTGTGTGTGTGTGGCACAGTAGTACTGTAACAAGTGTAGATAGTACAGTAGCATTGTAACAAGTGTGTGTGTGGTACAGTTGTATTTTAACAAGTGTGGATAGTACAGTGGTACTGTAACATGTGTGGGTGGTACAGTGGTACTGTAAGAAAAGTGGGGGGTACAGTGTACTGTAACAAGTGTGGGTACTACAGCGTACTGTAAAAAAGTGTGTGTGGTACAGTGTACTGTAACAAATGTGGTTGGTACAGTGGTACTGTAACAAGTGTGGGTGATACAGTGGTGCTGAAACAAGTGTGGGTGATACAGTGGTACTGTAACAAGTGTGGGTGGTACAGTGGTACTGTAACAAGTGTGGGTGATACAGTGGTACTGTAACAAGTGTGGGTGATACAGTGGTACTGTAACAAGTGTGGGTGATACAGTGGTACTGTAACAAGTGTGGGTGGTACAGTGCTACTCGAGCAAGTGTGGGTGGTACAGTGGTACTGTAACAAGTGTGGGTGATACAGTGGTACTGCAACAAGTTTGGATGGTACAGTGGTACTGTAACAAGTGTGCGTGGTACAGTGGTACTGTAACAAGTGTGGGTGATACAGTGGTACTGTAACAAGTGTGCGTGGTACAGTGGCACTGTAACAAGTGTGGGTGATACAGTGGTACTGTAACAAGAGTGCGTGGTAGAGTGGTACTGTAACAAGTGTGGGTGGTACAGTGGTACTGTAACAAGTGTGCGTGGTACAGTGGTACTGTAACAAGTGTGCGTGGTACAGTGGTACTGTAACAAGTGTGGGTGATACAGTGGTACTGTAACAAGTGTGCGTGGTACAGTGGCACTGTAACAAGTGTGGGTGATACAGTGGTACTGTAACAAGTGTGCGTGGTACAGTGGTACTGTAACAAGTGTGCGTGGTACAGTGGTACTGTAACAAGTGTGGGTGGTACAGTGGTACTGTAACAAGTGTGAGTGATACAGTGGTGCTGTAACAAGTGTGGGTGATACAGTGGTACTGTAACAAGTGTGGGTGATACAGTGGTACTGTAACAAGTGTGGGTGATACAGTGGTACTGTAACAAGTGTGGGTGATACAGTGGTACTGTAACAAGTGTGGGTGATACAGTGGAACTGTAACAAGTGTGGGTGGTACAGTGGTACTGTAACAAGTGTGGGTGGTACAGTGGTACTGTAACAAGTGTGGGTGATACAGTGGTACTGTAACAAGTGTGGGTGGTACAGTGGTACTGTAACAAGTGTGGGTGATACAGTGGTACTGTAACAAGTGTGGGTGATACAGTGGTACTGTAACAAGTGTGGGTGATACAGTGGTACTGTAACAAGTGTGGGTGATACAGTGGTACTGTAACAAGTGTGGGTGAAACAGTGGCACTGTAACAAGTGTGCGTGGTACAGTGGTACTGTAACAAGTGTGGGTGGTACAGTGGTACTGTAACAAGTGTGGGTGATACAGTGGTACTGTAACAAGTGTGGGTGATACAGTGGTACTGTAACAAGTGTGGGTGATACAGTGGTACTGTAACAACTGTGTGGTGTACAGTG
This sequence comes from Cherax quadricarinatus, assembly GCF_038502225.1. Lineage (NCBI taxonomy): Eukaryota > Metazoa > Arthropoda > Malacostraca > Decapoda > Parastacidae > Cherax > Cherax quadricarinatus. Next base: position 33,065,882 of record NC_091299.1, read on the forward strand.
GTACTGATACAGTGGTACTGTAACAAGTGTGGGTGATACAGTGGTACTGTAACAAGTGTGGGTGATACAGTGGTACTGTAACACAGTGGTACTGTAACAAGTGTGGGTGATACAGTGGGACTGTAACAAGTGTGCGTGGTACAGTGGTACTGTAACAAGTGTGGGTGATACAGTGGTACAGTGGTACTGTAACAAGTGTACTGTAACAAGTGTGGGTGATACAGTGGTACTGTAACAAGTGTGGGTGATACAGTGGTACTGTAACAAGTGTGGGTGGTAAAGTAGTACTGAAACAAGTGTGGGTGGTACAGTGGTACTGTAACAAGTGTGCGTGGTACAGTGGTACTGTAACAAGTGTGGGTGGTACAGTGGTACTGTAACAAGTGTGGGTGGTACAGTGGTACTGTAACAAGTGTGGGTGATACAGTGGTACTGTAACAAGTGTGGGTGGTACAGTGGTGTACAGTGGTACTGTAACAATACAGTGGTACTGTAACAAGTGTGGGTGATACAGTGGTAACTGTATACAGTGGTACTGTAACAAGTGTGGGTGATACAGTGGTACTGGTAACAAGTGTGGGTGATACAGTGGTACTGTAACAAGTGTGGGTGATACAGTGGTACTGTAACAAGTGTGGGTGATACAGTGGTACTGTAACAAGTGTGGGTGGTACAGTGGTACTGTAACAAGTGTGGGTGATACAGTGGTACTGTAACAAGTGTGGGTGATACAGTGGTACTGTAACACAGTGGTACTGTAACAAGTGTGGTACAGTGGTACTGTAACAAGTGTGGGTGGTACAGTGGTACTGTAACAAGTGTGGGTGATACAGTGGTACTGTAACAAGTGTGGGTGGTACAGTGGTACTGTAACAAGTGTGGGTGATACAGTGGTACTGTAACAAGTGTGGGTGGATACAGTGGTACTGTAACAAGTGTGGGTGATACAGTGGTACTGTAACAAGTGTGGGTGGTACAGTGGTACTGTAACAAGTGTGGGTGATACAGTGGTACTGTAACAAGTGTGGGTGATACAGTGGTACTGTAACACAGTGTGTAACAAGTGTGATACAGTGGTACTGTAACAAGTGTGGGGGTGGTACTGTACAGTGGTACTGTAACACGTGTGGGTGATACAGTGGTACTGTAACAAGTGTGGGTGATACAGTGGTACTGTAACAAGTGTGGGTGGTACAGTGGTACTGTAACAAGTGTGGGTGATACAGTGGCACTGTAACAAGTGTGGGTGTAACAAGTGTGGGTGGTACAGTGGTACTGTAACAAGTGTGGGTGATACAGTGGTACTGTAACAAGTGTGGGTGATACAGTGGTACTGTAACAAGTGTGGGTGATACAGTGGTACTGTAACAAGTGTGGGTGATACAGTGGTACTGTAACAAGTGTGGGTGATACAGTGGTACTGTAACAAGTGTGGGTGATACAGTGGTACTGTAACAAGTGTGGGTGATACAGTGGTACTGTAACAAGTGTGGGTGGTACAGTGGTACTGTAACAAGTGTGGGTGATACAGTGGTACTGTAACAAGTGTGGGTGTACTGTACAAGTACAGTACTGTAACAAGTGTGGGTGGTACAGTGGTACTGTAACAAGTGTGGGTGGTACAGTGGTACTGTAACAAGTGTGGGTGATACAGTGGTACTGTAACAAGTGTGGGTGATACAGTGGTACTGTAACAAGTGTGGGTGATACAGTGGTACTGTAACAAGTGTACTGGGTGATACAGTGGTACTGTAACAAGTGTGGGTGGTACAGTGGTACTGTAACAAGTACAGTGGGTGGTACAGTGGTACTGTAACAAGTGTGGGTGGTACAGTGGTACTGTAACAAGTGTGGGTGTACAGGGTACTGTAACAATACAGTGGTACTGTAACAAGTGTGGGTGATACAGTGGTACTGTACAGTGTGATACACTGTAACAAGTGTGGGTGGTACAGTGGTGTAACAAGTGTGGGTGATACAGTGGTACTGTAACAAGTGTGGGGTGATACAGTGGTACTGTAACAAGTGTGGGTGGTACAGTGGTACTGTAACAGTGGTAGTGTGGGTGATACAGTGGTACTGTAACAAGTGTGGGTGGTACAGTGGTACTGTAACAAGTGTGGGTGATACAGTGGTACTGTAACAAGTGTGGGTGATACAGTGGTACTGTAACAAGTACAGTGGTACTGTAACAAGTGTGGGTGATACAGTGGTACTGTAAAAAGTGTGGGTCGTACAGTGGTACTGTAACAAGTGTGGGTGATACAGTGGTACTGTAACAAGTGTGGGTGATACAGTGGTACTGTAACAAGTGTTGGTGGTACAGTGGTACTGTAACAAGTGTGGGTGTAACAAGTGTGGGTGGTACAGTGGTACTGTACAGTGGTACTGTAACAAGTGTGGGTGGTACAGTGGTACTGTAACAAGTGTGGGTGGTACAGTGGTACTGTAACAAGTGTGGGTGGTACAGTGGTACTGTAACAAGTGTGGGTGATACAGTGGTACTGTAACAAGTGTGGGTGGTACAGTGGTACTGTAACAAGTGTGGGTGATACAGTGGTACTGTAACAAGTGTGGGTGGTACAGTGGTACTGTAACAAGTGTGGGTGATACAGTGGTACTGTAACAAGTGTGGGTGGTACAGTGGTACTGTAACAAGTGTGGGTGGTACAGTGGTACTGTAACAAGTGTGGGTGATACAGTGGTACTGTAACAAGTGTGGGTGATACAGTGGTACTGTAACAAGTGTGGGTGGTACAGTGGTACTGTAACAAGTGTGGGTGGTACAGTGGTACTGTAACAAGTGTGCGTGGTACAGTGGTACTGTAACAAGTGTGGGTGGTACAGTGGTACTGTAACAAGTGTGGTACTGTAACAAGTGTGGGTGATACAGTGGTACTGTAACAAGTGTGGGTGTACAGTGGTACTGTAACAAGTGTGTGGGTGTACTGTAACAAGTGTGGGTGGTACAGTACTGTAAAAAGTGTGGGTGGTACAGTGGTACTGTAACAAGTGTGGGTGATACAGTGGTACTGTAACAAGTGTGGGTGATACAGTGGTACTGTAACAAGTGTGGGTGATACAGTGGTACTGTAACAAGTGTGGGTTGTACAGTGGTACTGTAACAAGTGTGGGTGATACAGTGGTACTGTAACAAGTGTGGGTGGTACAGTGGTACTGTAACAAGTGTGGGTGATACAGTGGTACTGTAACAAGTGTGGGTGATACAGTGGTACTGTAACAAGTGTGGGTGGTACAGTGGTACTGTAACAAGTGTGGGTGATACAGTGGTACTGTAACAAGTGTGGGTGATACAGTGGTACTGTAACAAGTGTGGGTGGTACAGTGGTACTGTAACAAGTGTGGGTGATACAGTGGTACTGTAACAAGTGTGGGTGATACAGTGGTACTGTAACAAGTGTGGGTGGTACAGTGGTACTGTAACAAGTGTGGGTGGTACAGTGGTACTGTAACAAGTGTGGGTGATACAGTGGTACTGTAACAAGTGTGGGTGATACAGTGGTACTGTAACAAGTGTGGGTGATACAGTGGTACTGTAACAAGTGTGGGTGGTACAGTGGTACTGTAACAAGTGTGGGTGATACAGTGGTACTGTAACAAGTGTGGGTGATACAGTGGTACTGTAACAAGTGTGGGTGGTACAGTGGTACTGTAACAAGTGTGCGTGGTACAGTGGTACTGTAACAAGTGTGGGTGATACAGTGGTACTGTAACAAGTGTGGGTGGTACAGTGGTACTGTAACAAGTGTGGGTGATACAGTGGTACTGTAACAAGTGTGCGTGGTACAGTGGTACTGTAACAAGTGTGGGTGGTACAGTGGTACTGTAACAAGTGTGGGTGGTACAGTGGTACTGTAACAAGTGTGGGTGGTACAGTGGTACTGTAACAAGTGTGGGTGATACAGTGGTACTGTAACAAGTGTGGGTGATACAGTGGTACTGTAACAAGTGTGGGTGATACAGTGGTACTGTAACAAGTGTGGGTGGTACAGTGATACTGCAACAAGTGTGGGTGGTACAGTGGCACTGTAACAAGTGTGGGTGATACAGTGGTACTGTAACAAGTGTGGGTGATACAGTGGTACTGTAACAAGTGTGGATGATACAGTGGTACTGTATCAAGTGTGGGTGGTACAGTGGTACTGTAACAAGTGTGGGTGATACAGTGGTACTGTAACAAGTGTGGGTGAGTGTTGGTGGTACAGTGGTACTGTAACAAGTGTGGTTGATACAGTGGTACTGTAACAAGTGTGGGTGGTACAGTGGTACTGTAACAAGTGTGGGTGATACAGTGGTACTGTAACAAGTGTGTAACAAGTGTGTGTACAGTGGTACTGTAACAAGTGTGGGTGGTACAGTGGTACTGTAACAAGTGTGGGTGGTACAGTGGTACTGTAACAAGTGTGGGTGATACAGTGGTACTGTAACAAGTGTGGGTGATACAGTGGTACTGTAACAAGTGTTGGTGGTACAGTGGTACTGTAACAAGTGTGGGTGATACAGTGGTACTGTAACAAGTGTGGGTGGTACAGTGGTACTGTAACAAGTGTGGGTGGTACAGTGGTACTGTTACAAGTGTGTAACAAGTGTGGGTGATGGTACAGTGGTACTGTAACAAGTGTGGGTGGTACAGTGGTACTGTAACAAGTGTGGGTATACAGTGGTACTGTAACAAGTGTGCGTGGTACAGTGGTACTGTAACAAGTGTGGGTGGTACAGTGGTACTGTAACAAGTGTGGGTGATACAGTGGTACTGTAACAAGTGTGGGTGGTACAGTGGTACTGTAACAAGTGTGTGGTACAGTGGTACTGTAACAAGTGGTACAGTACTGTAACAAGTGTGGGTGGACTGTACAGTGGTACTGTAACAAGTGTTGGTGATACAGTGGTACTGTAACAAGTGTGGGTGATACAGTGGTACTGTAACAAGTGTGGGTGATACAGTGGTACTGTAACAAGTGTGGGTGATACAGTGGTACTGTAACAAGTGTGGGTGATACAGTGGTACTGTAACAAGTGTGGGTGGTACAGTGGTACTGTAACAAGTGTGGGTGATACAGTGGTACTGTAACTAGTGTGGGGGGTACCGTGGTACTGTAACAAGTGTGGGTACTGTAACAATACAGTGGTACTATAACAAGTGTGGGTGGTACAGTGGTACTGTAACAAGTGTGGGTGGTACAGTGGTACTGTAACAAGTGTGGGTGATACAGTGGAACTGTAACAAGTGTGGGTGGTACAGTGGTACTGTAACAAGTGTGGGTGTAACAAGTGTGGGTGGTACAGTGGTACTGTAACAAGTGTGGGTGGTACAGTGGTACTGTAACAAGTGTGGTACAGTGTGTACTGTAACAAGTGGTACTGTAACAAGTGTGGGTGGTACAGTGGTACTGTAACAAGTGTGGGTGATACAGTGGTACTGTAACAAGTGTGGGTGGTACAGTGGTACTGTAACAGTGTGGGTGGTAGTGTAACAAGTGGGTGGTACAGTGGTACTGTAACAAGTGTGGGTGATACAGTGGTACTGTAACAAGTGTGGGTGGTACAGTGGTACTGTAACAAGTGTGGGTACAGTGGTACTGTAACAAGTGTGCGTGGTACAGTGGTACTGTAACAAGTGTACAGTGGTACTGTAATACAGTGGTAATGCAACAAGTGTGGGTGGTACAGTGGTACTGTAACAAGTGTGGGTGGTACAGTGGTACTGTAACAAGTGTGGGTGATACAGTGGTACTGTAACAAGTGTGGGTGATACAGTGGTACTGTAACAAGTGTGGGTGGTACAGTGGTACTGTAACAAGTGTGGGTGGTACAGTGGTACTGTAACAAGTGTGGGTGGTACAGTGGTACTGTAACAAGTGTGGGTGGTACAGTGGTACTGTAACAAGTGTGGGTGGTACAGTGGTACTGTAACAAGTAATTAGGACTGTAAAACGTAATAGTTTGGTTAATTAAAAGCTACATTTTTTCTCCCTCCAGCGACTCACACAAATTACTAAAAGAATATTATCAAAGAATATTCCCCCCCTGGGAATATTTTATTATTAAGAATATTTCCCACCTGCGAACATCATGTTGCTTATTAAGAACATTAGCTGTGAGATGAAAGTATTACCCTAGACTATGCGAGTATTACCCAAGACTATGAAAGTATTACCCAAGACTATGAAAGTATTACCCAAGACTATGAAAGTATTACCCTAGACTATGAAAGTATTACCCAAGACTATGAAAGTATTACCCAAGACTATGAAAGTATTACCCAAGACTATGAAAGTATTACCCTAGACTATGAAAGTATTACCCTAGACTATGAAAGTATTACCCAAGGCTATGCGAGTATTACCCTAGACTGTGAAAGTTTTACCCAAGACTATGAAAGTATTACCCTAGACTATGAAAGTATTACCCTAGACTATGAAAGTATTACCCTAGACTATGAAAGTATTACCCAAGACTATGAAAGTATTACCCTAGACTATGAAAGTATTACCCAAGACTATGAAAGTATTACCCTAGACTATGAAAGTATTACCCAAGACTATGAAAGTATTACCCTAGACTATGAAAGTATTACCCAAGACTATGAAAGTATTACCCTAGACTATGAAATTATTACCCTAGACTATGAAAGTATTATCCTAGAATATGAAAGTATTACCCTAGACTATGAAAGTATTACCCTAGACTATGAAAGTATTACCCTAGACTATGAAAGTATTACCCTAGACTGTGAAAGTATTACCCAAGACTACGAAAGTATTACCCAAGACTATGTAAGTATTACCCTAGACTATGAAAGTATTACCCTAGACTATGAAAGTATTACCCTAGACTATGAAAGTATTACCCTAGAATATGAAAGTATTACCCTAGACTATGAAAGTATTACCGTAGACTATGAAAGTATTACCCTAGACTATGAAAGTATTACCCTAGACTATGAAAGTATTACCCAAGACTATGAAAGTATTACCCAAGACTATGAAAGTATTACCCAAGACTATGAAAGTATTACCCTAGACTATGAAAGTATTACCCAAGACTATGAAAGTATTACCCTAGACTATGAAAGTATTACCCAAGACTATGAAAGTATTACCCAAGACTATGAAAGTATTACCCAAGACTATGAAAGTATTACCCTAGACTATGAAAGTATTACCCAAGACTATGAAAGTATTACCCTAGACTATGAAAGTATTACCCAAGACTATGAAAGTATTACCCTAGACTATGAAAGTATTACCCTAGACTATGAAAGTATTACCCAAGACTATGAAAGTATTACCCAAGACTATGAAAGTATTACCCTAGACTATGAAAGTATTACCAAAGACTATGAAAGTATTACCCAAGACTATGAAAGTATTACCCTAGACTATGAAAGTATTACCCTAGACTATGAAAGTATTACCCTAGACTATGAAAGTATTACCCAAGACTATGAAAGTATTACCCAAGACTATGAAAGTATTACCCAAGACTATGAAAGTATTACCCAAGACTATGAAAGTATTACCCTAGACTATGAAAGTATTACCCTAGACTATGAAAGTATTACCCTAGACTATGAAAGTATTACCCTAGACTATGAAAGTATTACCCTAGACTATGAAAGTATTACCCTAGACTATGAAAGTATTACCCAAGACTATGAAAGTATTACCCTAGACTATGAAAGTATTACCCTAGACTATGAAAGTATTTCCCTAGAATATGAAAGTATTACCCTAGACTATGAAAGTATTACCCTAAACTATGAAAGTATTACCCTAGACTTTGAAAGTATTACCCTAGACTATGAAAGTATTACCCTAGACTATGAAAGTATTACCGAAGACTATGAAAGTATTACCCCTATGAAAGTATTACCCAAGACTATGAAAGTATTACCCTAGACTATGAAAGTATTACCCAAGACTATGAAAGTATTACCCTAGACTATGAAAGTATTACCCAAGACTATGAAAGTATTACCCAAGACTATGAAAGTATTACCCAAAACTATGAAAGTATTACCCAAGACTATGAAAGTATTACCCAAGACTATGAAAGTATTACCCTAGACTATGAAAGTATTCCCCTAGACTATGAAAGTATTACCCAAGACTATGAAAGTATTACCCAAGACTATGAAAGTATTACCCAAGACTATGAAAGTATTACCCTAGACTATGAAAGTATTACCCTAGACTATGAAAGTATTACCCAAGACTATGAAAGTATTACCCAAGACTATGAAAGTATTACCCAAGACTATGAAAGTATTACCCAAGACTATGAAAGTATTACCCAAGACTATGAAAGTATTACCCAAGACTATGAAAGTATTACCCTAGACTATGAAAGTATTACCCTAGACTATGAAAGTATTACCCTAGACTATGAAAGTATTACCCTAGACTATGAAAGTATTACCCAAGACTATGAAAGTATTACCCTAGACTATGAAAGTATTACCCCTATGAAAGTATTACCCTAGACTATGAAAGTATTACCCTAGACTATGAAAGTATTACCCAAGACTATGAAAGTATTACCCAAGACTATGAAAGTATTACCCAAGACTATGAAAGTATTACCCAAGACTATGAAAGTATTACCCAAGACTATGAAAGTATTACCCTAGACTATGAAAGTATTACCCAAGACTATGAAAGTATTACCCAAGACTATGAAAGTATTACCCAAGACTATGAAAGTATTACCCTAGACTATGAAAGTATTACCCAAGACTATGAAAGTATTACCCAAGACTATGAAAGTATTACCCTAGACTATGAAAGTTTTACCCAAGACTATGAAAGTATTACCCAAGACTATGAAAGTATTACCCTAGACTATGAAAGTATTACCCAAGACTATGAAAGTATTACCCAAGACTATGAAAGCATTACCCAAGACTGAAAGTATTACCCAAGACTATAAAAGTATTACCCAAGACTATGAAAGTATTACCCAAGACTATGAAAGTATTACCCAAGACTATGAAAGTATTACCCTAGACTATGAAAGTATTACCCAAGACTATGAAAGTATTACCCTAGACTATGAAAGTATTACCCAAGACTATGCGAGTATTACCCTAGACTATGAAAGTATTACCCAAGACTATGAAGGTATTACCCTAGACTATGAAAGTATTACCCATGACTATGAAAGTATTACCCTAGACTGTGAAAGTATTACCCTAGACTATGAAAGTATTACCCTAGACTATGAAAGTATTTCCCTAGACTACGAAAGTATTACCCAAGACTATGCGAGTATTACCCTAGACTATGAAAGTATTACCCAAGACTATGAAAGTATTACCCTAGACTATGAAAGTATTACCCAAGACTATGAAAGTATTACCCAAGACTATGAAAGTATTACCCTAGACTATGAAAGTATTACCCTAGACTATGAAAGTATTACCCAAGACTATGAAAGTATTACCCTAGACTATGAAAGTATTACCCTAGACTATGAAAGTATTACCCTAGACTATGAAAGTATTACCCTAGACTATGAAAGTATTACCCAAGGCTATGCGAGTATTACCCTAGACTGTGAAAGTTTTACCCAAGACTATGAAAGTATTACCCTAGACTATGAAAGTATAACCCTAGACTATGAAAGTATTACCCTAGGCTATGAAAGTATTACCCAAGACTATGAAAGTATTACCCTAGACTATGAAAGTATTACCCAAGACTATGAAAGTATTACCCTAGACTATGAAATTATTACCCTAGACTATGAAAGTATTATCCTAGAGTATGAAAGTATTACCCTAGTCTATGAAAGTATTACCCTAGACTATGAAAGTATTACCCTAGACTATGAAAGTATTACCCTAGACTGTGAAAGTATTACCCAAGACTACGAAAGTATTACCCAAGACTATGTAAGTATTACCCCTATGAAAGTATTACCCTAGACTATGAAAGTATTACCCTAGACTATGAAAGTATTACCCTAGACTATGAAAGTATTACCCTAGAATATGAAAGTATTACCCTAGACTATGAAAGTATTACCGTAGACTATGAAAGTATTACCCTAGACTATGAAAGTATTTCCCTAGACTATGAAAGTATTACCCAAGACTATGAAAGTATTACCCAAGACTATGAAAGTATTACCCAAGACTATGAAAGTATTACCCTAGACTATGAAAGTATTACCCAAGACTATGAAAGTATTACCCTAGAGTATGAAAGTATTACCCAAGACTATAGACTATGAAATACCCAAGACTATGAAAGTATTACCCTAGACTATGTATTACCCAAGACTAGTATTTACTATGTATTACCCTAATGAAAGTATTACCCTAGACTATGAAAGTATTATCCTAGAATATGAAAGTATTACCCTAGACTATGAAAGTATTACCCTAGACTATGAAAGTATTACCCTAGACTATGAAAGTATTACCCTAGACTGTGAAAGTATTACCCAAGACTACGAAAGTATTACCCAAGACTATGTAAGTATTACCCTAGACTATGAAAGTATTACCCTAGACTATGAAAGTATTACCCTAGACTATGAAAGTATTTCCCTAGAATATGAAAGTATTACCCTAGACTATGAAAGTATTACCCTAGACTATGAAAGTATTACCCTAGACTATGAAAGTATTACCCTAGACTATGAAAGTATTACCCAAGACTATGAAAGTATTACCCAAGACTATGAAAGTATTACCCAAGACTATGAAAGTATTACCCTAGACTATGAAAGTATTACCCTAGAATATGAAAGTATTACCCTAGACTATGAAAGTATTACCGTAGACTATGAAAGTATTACCCTAGACTATGAAAGTATTACCCTAGACTATGAAAGTATTACCCAAGACTATGAAAGTATTACCCAAGACTATGAAAGTATTACCCAAGACTATGAAAGTATTACCCTAGACTATGAAAGTATTACCCAAGACTATGAAAGTATTACCCTAGAGTATGAAAGTATTACCCAAGACTATGAAAGTATTACCCAAGACTATGAAAGTATTACCCAAGACTATGAAAATATTACCCTAGACTATGAAAGTATTACCCTTGACTATGAAAGTATTACCCTAGACTATGAAAGTATTACCCAAGACTATGAAAGTATTACCCTAGACTATGAAAGTTTTACCCTAGACTGTGAAAATATTACCCAAGACTATGAAAGTATTACCCAAGACTATGAAAGTATTACCCTAGACTATGAAAGTATTACCAAAGACTATGAAAGTATTACCCAAGACTATGAAAGTATTACCCTAGACTATGAAAGTATTACCCTAGACTATGAAAGTATTACCCTAGACTATGAAAGTATTACCAAAGACTATGAAAGTATTACCCAAGACTATGAAAGTATTACCCAAGACTATGAAAGTATTACCCAAGACTATGAAAGTATTACCCTAGACTATGAAAGTATTACCCTAGACTATGAAAGTATTACCCTAGACTATGAAAGTATTACCCTAGACTATGAAAGTATTACCCTAGACTATGAAAGTATTACCCTAGACTATGAAAGTATTACCCAAGACTATGAAAGTATTACCCTAGACTATGAAAGTATTACCCTAGACTATGAAAGTATTACCCTAGACTATGAAAGTATTACCCTAGACTATGAAAGTATTACCCTAGACTATGAAAGTATTACCCTAGACTATGAAAGTATTACCCTAGACTATGAAAGTATTACCCAAGACTATGAAAGTATTACCCAAGACTATGAAAGTATTACCCTAGACTATGAAAGTATTACCCTAGACTATGAAAGTATTACCCAAGACTATGAAAGTATTACCCTAGACTATGAAAGTATTACCCAAGACTATGAAAGTATTACCCTAGACTATGAAAGTATTACCCAAAACTATGAAAGTATTACCCAAGACTATGAAAGTATTACCCAAGACTATGAAAGTATTACCCTAGACTATGAAAGTATTCCCCTAGACTATGAAAGTATTACCCAAGACTATGAAAGTATTACCCAAGACTATGAAAGTATTACCCAAGACTATGAAAGTATTACCCTAGACTATGAAAGTATTACCCTAGACTATGAAAGTATTACCCAAGACTATGAAAGTATTACCCAAGACTATGAAAGTATTACCCAAGACTATGAAAGTATTACCGTAGAATATGAAAGTATTACCCAAGACTATGAAAGTATTACCCAAGACTATGAAAGTATTACCCTAGACTATTAAAGTATTATCCTAGACTATGAAAGTATTACCCTAGACTATGAAAGTATTACCCTAGACTATGAAAGTATTACCCAAGACTATGAAAGTATTACCCTAGACTATGAAAGTATTACCCTAGACTATGAAAGTATTACCCTAGACTATGAAAGTATTACCCTAGACTATGAAAGTATTACCCAAGACTATGAAAGTATTACCCTAGACTATGAAAGTATTACCCAAGACTATGAAAGTATTACCCTAGAATATGAAAGTATTACCCTAGACTATGAAAGTATTACCCTAGACTATGAAAGTATTACCCAAGACTATGAAAGTATTTCCCAAGACTATGAAAGTATTACCCTAGACTATGAAAGTATTACCCAAGACTATGAAAGTATTTCCCTAGACTATGAAAGTATTACCCAAGACTTTGAAGGTATTACCCAAGACTATGAAAGTATTACCCAAGACTATGAAAGTATTACCCAAGACTATGAAAGTATTACCCAAGACTATGAAAGTATTACCCAAGACTATGAAAGTATTACCCAAGACTATGAAAGTATTACCCTAGACTATGAAAGTATTACCCAAGACTATGAAAGTATTACCCTAGACTATGAAAGTATTACCCAAGACTATGAAAGTATTTCCCAAGACTATGAAAGTATTACCCTAGACTATGAAAGTATTACCCAAGACTATGAAAGTATTACCCAAGACTATGAAAGTATTACCCTAGACTATGAAAGTATTTCCCTAGACTATGAAAGTATTACCCAAGACTTTGAAGGTATTACCCAAGACTATGAAAGTATTACCCAAGACTATGAAAGTATTACCCAAGACTATGAAAGTATTACCCAAGACTATGAAAGTATTACCCAAGACTATGAAAGTATTACCCTAGACATAGTAGAGAGGAGCTTACGACGACTTTTTTTCTCCTGCTCACCTTCGTCACTCTCAGAACGGGTTTGCTCTCTCCCGACCTGTAAGATGCTTCTTAGTCTTGACGTTGAGTCCCTCTTCACCAATGTCCCTCTTGATGATCCCTTGACTTTCTTAGAGAGAAGGCCAATGAAGGGTTACTTAATCTCCCTATACCTACTGATGTCTTTCTTGATCTTATCCGCTTTTGCGTGGACTCTTAATTCTTTTTCCTTCCAAGGGAAATATTATTCTCAAACCTTCGGTGTGGTTATGGGCTCTCCTCTCTCTCCTGTTCTTGCAAATCTTTACATGGAATACCTCGAGACTGTTCTTCCTGCTACTGATGTGCGACCTTCACTCTGGCTCCGCTATGTAGATGACATCTTTGCTCTGTGGCCTCATGACTCTAGTCTCTTCCAACCATTTCTTGATGCTCTTAATAAACTATCCCCTTCCATTAAGTTTAAAGCTGAATGGGAATCTAATTCCTTGCTTCCTTTCTTTGATATTCATGTCCACCGCTCAGTTGCAGGTTTTGCCTTTTCCGTTTACCGCAAGCCTATGCACAGTGGCATGTACATTCACTACTTTTCTTATTATGCTTCCCCTGTCAAGAAAAGTGTTCGTATCTCCCTCTTTCTCCGTGCTCTCCGCATCTGTGATCCTCAGTTCCTTCAATCAGAAATTTCCACTCTTCATAATACATTTTCCCGTCTTGGCTACTCTTCCCATTTCATGGACTGCCGTCTCACTTGCTAAACGTAATTTTTTCTCACCCAAACTCTCTACTCCTGGGAACTCTTCTGTCCTCAGCCTTCCCTGCATTTCCGGTCTTTCTAATTTCAGCAACTCTCTCCGTTTCTTAGACATCAAACTTACTTTCCGCCAGACTAACACTCTTCGCACTAATCTCGTTCATACTTCTCCTCCCTCTACAGATGTTCCTGGTGTCTACTCTATTTCTTGTTCTTCTTGTCCTCTTCAATTCTTCGGAGAAACTGGCCGATCTCTTTCTGACAGACTTAAGGAGCACAAAAGTAGTGTTAGGCTTGCCGTCACGTCAGAGATCGCAGTCATCCTATTGACTGGTCTTCTGCTAAAACTGTCTTCCCTACTTCCAACTTTAACAGTCGCCGTCTGGTCGAATCCTCCCTAATACACAACTTTCCTTGTATGAATCTTAGTCCTGGCTTCGTCTCTGTAGATGCCTTCCTCTCCCACTACATTGTAAAATGCTCCAAACTTCAGAACACCCTTGACTTAACCTGATTCCTTTTTCTTTTTCTTCTTCTCCCTCTTCCCCTTTCCTCTTTCTCCTTTGGGTTGTCTTTCTTCTGCCTTGGGTATTTGTTCCTTCATTTTTTATGTATTTTTCCCCCTCTGTGTTCTTGCTCTTACCCTCTGTGGGCACCTAGCTACCCTGCAGTGCTCCTGTCTCAGTATTTGACTGGCTCCTCCTCCATTCTACCTTCCCCACTACTACCTTCTACCTCTACTACTACTACTACTACCACCTCCTGCCTATACATACTCCCTCCTCTCCTTTTCGTTAGTGTGACTTTGTAAATGGTCCAAGTCGGACCGAAACGTCGTCGTAAGCTTCTCTTTTCTCTGTGCGGGTTATTTGTGTGTTGCTCCAGTCACGATATTGTGCCTTTTTTATTATTTATGAAAGTATTATCCTGGACTATGAAAGTATTATCCTGGACTATGAAAGTATTATCCTGGACTATGAAAGTATTATCCTAGACTATGAAAGTATTACCTTGAACTATGAAAGTATTCCCCTGAACTATTAAAGTATTACTTTGGGCTATGAAAGTATTTTCCTGGACTATGAAAGTATTACCCTGATTTATAAAAGTATTATCCTGGACTATGAAAGTATTCCCCTGAACTATGAAAGTATTACTTTGGACTATGAAAGTATTACCCTGATCTATGAAAGTATTACTTTGGACTATGAAAGTATTACCCTGATCTATGAAAGTATTACTTTGAACTATGAAAGTATTACCCTGGACTATTAAAGCATTACCCTGGAATATTAAAATCTAGAATTGGTAATATTCACAAAAAATCTTGACAACCCGTGAGAGGTATTCACTACGGGGCAGTAAAACACTGACACTAGAGATAATACTGAAAAAAAACGAAGCTAAATGAATTAGGTAGTATTGAAAGAGACATTAATTCTGCGAGTTGCGTTAATTTCAATAAAGATATTGAGATAGTGAGAGAGAAAAGTGATACAAATTTTCTCAATTATATATATATATATATATATATATATATATATATATATATATATATATATATATATATATATATATATATATATATATATATGTATATATATATATATATATATATATATATATATATATATATATATATATATATATATATATATATATTTATATATATATATATATATATATATATATATATATATATATATATATATATATATATATATATATATATATATATATATATATATATTCTAGAACTTTACTGGGGACTCTCATCCTCAGAGAAGAAAATAAACGTACTTCAGGGAAAACTCAAGGTTCTCCCCAGAGCTGTTTAAATATTTTCTTCTCTTACCTCCCTCTATATTCTATATTCTATTTAAACTTTATTTATAGACAGAATACACTGATAAAAATACAAAGATGAATACATTGGTACATTATATAAAAAGTTATGAATCTCCTCCAGCTCCTCCGAAGCCAGACGAGAGCCATATATGCAGCAAGCATTTCCCCTCTGGATGAAACGTGAAAGTGGCTGCCCTTGGGTCCCTGGTGGTGTCGATGAGTCTGGATCCCAAGGTCTCTGATCCAACTGGGAAAAATTGATACTGTTGGCTTATGTCTCTGTACTTGCTGATCTTGTACTCCTCCCTGTGGTCAGCAGCTCCTCCCTGTCGCCCGACACTGTGATGGATGTAGGTGTCAGCCAGCGTCGACACGCAGGTACAGTCCCTTGCTAAGGATAGAAGGTGATCCCGTCAGGGTGGTTTGCTGGGATGTGAATATTGTTGGCTGCTAGTGATCGGGGCTCTCTCTCGGCTGGGCATCCAGCTGTAGCAAAACTTATCTTTATGATGTCGTTGACTTCATTGTGTTTTGCATGCCAGCCCTTGGTTTTGGAGCATTTAAGACCATGTAGATCACATTGGTCGGCTTGCGCATCGCCGCAAATACACGTATATTCTGTGTGAATTGGGACAGCAAGGTGGACAGCCACTGCAATACAAAGAGTCTTAGGGTCGATGCGTGTTCCCATGTGCAGAACAACCACTGTGAAAAAATAATGAACCTCCAAACACTTTCGTGATTTCTTACATTATTAAGGAACTGTTCCTGGTTAATGTGAGAAATCATGAAATCGCTTGGACTTTCACTATTTTTTATCATAGTGTTTGTTCTGCGTATTGTGATATCACCTGTTTACTGTGTTCTTATTGCCAATCGGATTGGTGTAGCTCTCTGATTAGCCGCCCACATGCTCAATGAACATAGGTGCACTTGCGGCAGAGCATAAGTTGATCAATTTGGACTTCATAGTCTCGTCTGTCAATCATCAGAAAGGAAGTATGCCGGACATGAGGAGGTCAACGACATCGCCAGGAGAAGTCTCGTCACAGCCCGCTGCCCAGTTAAATGGGAACCCCAAATACTGAGGTTTGACGGAAATGAAAAGCATCCAGATGGGGTCACTATGCAACCCTGGAAGGATGGTAAGCAGATTGCCTGGGACTATACCTGTGCCTCTACGTTGGCTAACACCTACTTGCCATACTCTGAAGCTGAAGGGGGTGGTGCTGCCAGTTACAGGCAGACCCAGAAGATAAACAAATACAGGGGCTGTCACCTTGCTATAACTTCGTTCCAGTAAGGTCGGAGACCCTTGGAGCATGGGGATAGTCTGCTTTAAATTTCCCGAAAGGTTTAGGCAAAAAACTCATCACGAAAACCAAGGACCCCAGAGCGGCCACCTTGCTCTTTCAGAGGCTAAGTGTTGTGATCCAAAGGAAAAATGCCTGCAGTATTCTGGGCATGCGGCTCTCTGCGGGGAGTTGGATGAAATGTTTGAGATGTAGCTTCTGAGATGTCATTTATGTTGTTCTCCTTCCCATTGTGTCTTTGCTAACGTACTTTAATTATAACTAAAATTCACGTTGAATATATGGGGTGATGGGAGAAAAAAAAATTTAAAAAGCTTCGGGGAGAACTTTGAATTTTCCCTGAAGTGCGTTTGTTTTCTTCTCTGAGGATGAGGGTCCCCAGGACAGTTCTGGAGATGGTACCTCACTGTATTGTACTATTATTATTATTATTTGTACTATTAAAATACAACAAAAAGACACAAACACACACACGAACACACACACACACACACGAACACACACACACACACACACACACACACTGAAGAGGCGGGGCCAGGAGCTATGACTCGACCCCTGCAACCACAAATAGGTGAGTACAAATAGGTGAGTACACACACGAGTAAGCATACACGAGTAGGTGCACAGGTGTTTACTCAGTAAGTAAGTATAGCTCCAGGTATGCATGAGTAGGCGCAAAGACAGGCACAGTATATAGCAGCATGCGTGTTGAGAGCCTAGGATAGGCCCAAAAGCCTGACAGTGAGATTAACCCTCCCTCTCCTCTCTCTCCCCTCGCTTGGCTCGGGTGGCAAGATAGTAACGCACACGCACACACACACACACACACACACACACACACACACACACACACACACACACACGTGAATATTAGAGGGCCATAAATTCTCACACACAAAAACTTGTAGTCCTAACCTAACGGATACATCTCACTCACCCACTCCAACACCCACACTTCACCCACACTCTCCTTTTACCTCCTCTCTCTCTCTTTCTCTCCTTCCCTGTCTCCTTTCCACTTTCTCCCCCTCTCTCCTATTCCACTATCCCTCCCTCCTCCTGCTCCCCCTCCTCCTATACCTCCTCCATCTCCCCCCTCACCTCCCCTCCCTTCTCCTCCTCCCTCTCCCCTCGCCTCCTAGGCCTGCAAGCACACTAAAGGCTGATCCTACCCAACTCACATGCCTCACACACTCTAACACTCCCTCCCCCCCCTCTCTCTCTCTCTCTCTCTCTCTAACTAACTAACTCACATTCAATCACACTCTCTATTGCTCTTTCTTTATCCCACTTTCTCTCCCTCTTCATCTTCCTTCTCATCCTCCCTACTCCTTCTACTCCCCTCCCTCCCACTGCTCCTCCCCCTGTCCCCCTTAGTCTTCTCCCCATCTCTCTTCCCTCTGCTGCTGTCCCCCCTCCAGCTCACTATCCTTTTCCCCTCCCTGCCTCCTCCCCCCTTTTTCCCACAACAAACGCCCCCTCCCTCTCCACAACAAACACCCTCCTCCACAGCACTCTTGGCATAAGCTCTTCCTTCTGTGGAAAAGAAACATGGAACACCAGAAACCCGGACAGAGAACCAGAGGAATGGTGGATGAAGCAAGTGGTGGACCTGGGAGAGAAGACTGGGAGGCAGAGTTCACGAGAAGAGAGGAGGAGTGGGGGAGGAGGCTGGAAGAGATCAGCAAGAAAATGGAAGAGAAAATAGCTGAGGAGAGCAGGAAATGGGAATTACAAATAACAGCAGCTGAAGCTAAGATACAGAGCTTAATAGAAGAACTAAAATGTCTGAAACAGCCTAAAGAACCAAAGGACAGTACAGCCATGACACCAAGAACTGCTACATCAGTCACCGGTGAGGGGACAGTAGGGGACAGAGGAGATATACTGTATGCGATGACTCTGTCAGACCCAAGGGGAGCCCGGGAGAAGGCAGGGAGAACAGCAGGAACTAATGAGGGGACGAAGACAACGAAGGAGCTAGGCTATACACAGAGGCTCTAATGGACAACTACCGTGTCCAGGAACAGATAAGCACAGGGGGCACTGGATAGGGAAGAGACAGTAGGAAGCAACACATAAATGGCAGGAACTAATTCTTATCAGAGGATGCTCAGGGAAGCACAGTAGGAGGACGAAAGGGAAAGGGTAGTTTTTGTCTGTGGGCTCCAAGAAGTAGATGGGGAAACTTATGAGGCAAGGAAACAGGAGGAGAAAAAAACGATTGAAAGCATCATGAAAGCAATAGGAGAGGACAACATGTCCCAGCTGACAAATTTTCAGAGAATTGGGTGGTTTGCGAGTGGAAAAAGTATCCAGTCAAGGTGATTTTCAAGGCAGAGTCAGTTCGAAACCGGATCCTGCAGGAGAAAGCGCGCCTAAGGGACAATCAGTAGTTCCAGAGTGTGTACCTGGACTGAGACAGAACACAAGAAGAAAGGATGATATTGAAAGAGAGGGTGCAACGTCGCAAGGAGGAATGGAAGGCAAGAAAGGTGGGGAGCTGGAGAAATCAGGCCCGGGTGGAAGAACGAACACAACCCCCTCCAGTACCACCCACAGAAGGAACACAACCATAACAATTCCAAAGCAATCAAACAACCTGACCCAAAACCCACTCGCCATACCCTCTGCCCCCTTCCCCCTCAGCACAAACCCCACCCCCACAGAAACCCACAGAAACCCACAGAAACCCACACATCCCCCTTTGCACAAGCCCCACCCCCCACAGCAACCCACAGTAACCCATACATCGCCCTCAGCTCAAACCCCACCCCCACAGAAACCCACAGTAACCCACACAATGTAATCTCTCCTCCCATCCCCCTCACCACAAACCCCACCACCACAGTAACCCAAAGCAGCCCATACACTGTACCCTCTATCCCCATCCCCCTCACCACAACCCCCACCCCCACTGTAAGCCCCCATAGGCCCTCTCCCCGATCCCCCTTACCACAACCCCCACCCCCACTGAAACCCCCCATAGGCCCTCTCCCCCATCCCCCTTACCACAACCCCCACCCCTACAGCAACCCCCTATAGGCCCCTGCCAGGGCACCTGCTCCCCCTAACCCACCTTTCTCCCCAGACCACAGTTATAGAAAAGAAGTTGAAGGTTTGGTACATGAACGTGGATGGAATAACGAATAAATGTGAGGAGTGGCATGAAAGAATCAAGGAGATGTCCCCAGACATTGTAGCAGTCACAGAAACAAAGCTCATTGGGACAATAACAGATGCAATCTTCCCACCCGGATATCAGATCCTGAGGAAAGATAGAAGGAGCAGAAGGGGAGGAGGGGTTAAACACCGGTGTGGTTATCAAGAAATGGAAGGAATTGGCGAGATTGGAGAAAGGGACTACATAGTAGGTACAGTTCAGTCAGGGGAACACAAGGTAGTCATTGCAGTAATGTATAACCCACCACAGAACTGCAGGAGGCCAAGAGAGGGATATGATGAGTGCAAAAGAGCAATAGTGGACACTCTAGCTGAGGTGGCAGGAAGGGCTCACTCGAGTAGTGCGAAATTACTGGTCATGGGCGACTTCAATCACAGGGAGATTGATTGGGAAAACCTGGAGCCACATGGGGGTCCCAAAACATGGAGAGCCAAGATGATGGATGTGGTGCTGGCAAACCTCATGCACCAACATGTAAGGGACACTACCAGAGAGAGAGGGGAGGATGAACCAGCGAGACTGGACCTTGTGTTCACTCTGAGTAGCTCAGAGATTGAGCACATCACATATGAAAGGCCCCTTGGAGCTAGTGAACACGTGGTTATGAGCTTTGTATACATCGTGGAGCTAAAAGTGGAGAGGGTAACAGGAGTAGAAAAGGAAAAGCCAGACTATAAAAGGGGGGACTACACAGGAATGAGGACCTTCCTGCAAGAGATTCAGTGGGAACAGGAGTTGGTAGGAAAATCAGTAAATGAAATGATGGACTTCGTAACAACAAAATGCAAGGAGGCAGTGGAAAGGTTTGTTCCTAAGAGTAACAGAAATATTGGGAAGAACAGAACTAGCCCTTGGTTTACCCGAAGGTGTTGGGAGGCAAAAACTAAGTGCTCTAGAGAATGGAAAAAGTACAGAAGGCAAAGGACTCAGGAGAATAAAAAGATTGGTCGCTGAGCCAGAAACGAGTATGCACAGATAAGGAGGGAGGCCCAGCGACAGTAGGAAAACGACATAGCATCGAAAGTCAAGTCTGACCCGAAACTGCTTTACAGCCACATCAGGAGGAAGACAACAGTCAAGGACCAGGTAATCAGGCTGAGGAAAGAAGGTGGGGAGCTCACAAGAAATGACCAAGAATTATGTGAGGAGCTCAACCTGAGATTTCAGGAAGTATTTACAGTGGAGGCTGAAGGGACACTGGGAAGACACAACAGTAGGGTACACCAACAAGGGATATATCAACAAGTGTTGGATGAATTACACTCAAATGAGAAGGTGGTGAAGAAGCTCCTAAGTGACCTTGATACCTCAAAGGCAGTGGGGCCGGACAACATCTCTCCGTGGGTCCTTAGAGAGGAAGCAGAGACACTGTGTGCCACTAACCAAAATCTTCAACACTTCCCTTGAAACTGGGCAACTACCTGAAGTATGGAAGAAGGCAAATGTAGTCCCCATCTTTAAGAAGGGAGACAGAAACGAAGCACTAAATTATAGACCAGTGTCACTGACATGTATAGTATGCAAAGTCTTGGAAAAGATTATCAGGAGGAGAGTGGTGGAGCACCTGGAGTGGAACAAGATTATAAACGACAGCCAGCATGGATTCATGGAAGGCAAATCCTGTGTCACAAACCTACTAGAGTTTTATGACAAGGTAACTGAAGTAAGAAATGAGAGGGAGGGGGGGGGTTGATTGCATTTTCTTGGACTGCAAGAAGGCCTTCGACACAGTTCCTCACAAGAGATTAGCACAGAAGCTAGAGGAACAGGCACACATAACAGGAAGGGCACTGCAATGGATCAGAGAATACCTAACAGGGATGCAACAGCGAATCATGGTCCGTGATGAGGTATCACAGTGGGCGCCGGTGACGAGCGGGGTCCCACAGTGGTCAGTCCTCGGACCAGTGCTATTCTTGGTATATGTGAACGACATGACGGAAGGGATAGACTCAGAAGTGTCCATGTTTGCGGAAGATGTGAAGTTAATGAGGAGAATTAAATCAGATGCGGACCAGACAGGTCTGCATCTGATTTAATTCTCCTGATTTAATTTAACCTCGCCAAATGCAAAGTCATGAAGATCAGAGAAGGGCAAAGAAAACCGTAGACAGAGTATAGGCTAGGAGGCCAAAGACTACAAACCTCACTCAAGGAGAAAGATCTAGGAGTAAGTATAATACCGAGTACATCGCCAGAACCACACATTAACCAGATAACTGCTGCGGCATATGGGCGCTTGGCAAACCTGAGAATAGTGTTCCGGTACCTCAGCAAGGAATCGTTCAAGACTTTATACACTGTGTACGTCAGGGCCAGTTTGGAACCCACACCTTGTCAAACACGTCAAGAAATTAGAGAAAGTGCAAAGGTTTGCAACAAGGTTAGTTCCAGAGCTAAGGGAAATGTCCTATGAAGAAAGGTTAAGGGAAATCGGTCTGACAACACTGGAGAACAGGAGGGTAAGGGAAAACATGATAACGACATACAAAATACTGCATGGAATAGACAGGGTGGACAGAGACAGGATGTTCCAGAGATGGGACACAGAAACAAGAGGTCACAATTGGAAGCTGAAGACTCAGATGAGTCAAAGGGATGTTAGGAAGTATTTCTTCAGCCACAGAGTTGTTAGGAAGTGAAATAGTCTGGCAAGCGACGTGATGGAGGCAGGAACTATACGTAGTTGTAAGACGAGGTATGATAAAGCTCATGGCGCAGGGAGAGGGAGGACCCAGCAGTGGTCAGTGAAGATGCGGGGCCAGGAGCTGAGTCTCGACCCCTGCAACCACAATTAGGTGAGAATTAGGTGAGTACACACACACACACACACACACACACACACACACACACACACAAACACACACACACACACACACACACACACACACACACACACACACACACACACACACACACACACACACACACACACACACACACACACACACACACACACACACACACACACATACACATACACACACACACACACACACACACACACACACATATATATATATATATATATATATATATATATATATATATATATATATATATATATATATATATATATATATATATCTCCATAGTTTTTACGAAGTTTTTCATGAGTCCAGTTTTATGTGTAGTGGTGGTAGCAAAATTTTGTTTGGTTCAATGTTTTCATCCGAGGCTCCAATAATTGACGAGGTGGCCAGTCTCTCCAGAGGTAGTGGGAACCTCTTGCACGGCTGTCCCATTCACACAGAAAACAGCAGTATTTGGTGTATCCCCCAGCAAGCCCATCACAAGAATAATAATCTTTAAGTCACCACAGAGCTGCCATTGATGTTCATCATATTTAATGCATTGCAATATACGCTTTATATTCTCATAAGGCTCTTTCATATGTGGTACAGAGCCCACAGAAACTGATGCTTTACTATTGCTGTTATGCAGCAAGACAACTTTCAGTCATTTCTGATGAATCTATGAACAGTCTCCAGTGACAGGGTTCGTAGTCGATGTCAAGCGCTCCCATCAGACCGTTAATATTGTTACAGGTCACTCAGTCACCTTCCATTACGAAGAAATCGTTGAACTGCTGCTGACTTTCACGAAATATTGAAATAGCTTGCTCAGTGAATATTTATTATAAATTTAAAGTATTTGGCTAAGAAAATCACCTACCTTTTACCTCAATAATGAAGGTCAGTCAGACTGTGAGTGTGGTAAGAAACACACTGCCACAAGCTTGTTGGAACCTGTTGTGACACGTAGGTCTATATTAAAAAGTAGAGCCAATAAACAATTTTAACCATGATATTCATTATCAGTGACCTAAAATTAGTTGGAAATTACTACTCTGGTCTTGGAAGCATTTTGGTTGTTGACTAGTGAATTAAGAGTTCCACTGGAGCGATCAGTTGGAGTTACCAACTGGAGCGACCAGCTGGAACGACCAGCTGAATCGACTGGAGCTGCCAGCTTGAGTGACCAGCTGGAGCTACCAGCTGGAGCGACCAGCTGGAGAAACCAACTGGAGCTACCAGCTGAGCCATGGAGATTAAGCATTAGCACAAAGAAGAGAGTGTAACAAGACAGTGAGTGTAGCAACGTAGTGAGGAGAGTTGTGCCACAGTATAAGCAATACACATTAAGCACTATCAACAAGTTTATTTATTGTTACGATATTCCAGAGAATTTGTGAAGTATTTATAGCATGAGTCTAGTTGATCTTCAGTATGAAATATACACATGAGAAATCGTAATAAGAAATTATATATAATGATATAATTCAGTCTCTCGTGCAGATCAATTTCAGTATTAAGGAGATCGAGAAACTTCATAAAATATCTCTTTTAATATAACGTATAATACTTTATGGTCTTAAGGTATTTTAATGGTACATTTTACTTATCAATTAGATACAAACACTTTAACAGATTTATAGTCATATATAGTTACAATGGCCTCCGTTTTGGCTGAATAGGACTTTAAACCCAGATTTGATAATGATACAGAATCTCAATTTCCTGAGACGATCAAAGTTATAAACACTTATAATTTGACCAGTGTAACTGAAATCTCTTCAGCACAAGAGAGCTTCTGGTAAGTGAAAGTGTCACAAGTAGTCGCACTTTCTGGAGACTAAGGAATAATGCTATGCTCCAGGTAGTTTCTTAATCAAAGTAAATGAGCGGTAAAGGAAGACCTCGAGACCGAGAGAGATGTCGTGCTGACAACGCTACTCCACTCACCTCTGATGTAAGCTGGAGTCAGGCGAGCAGCAACACTCACCTCTGACGTCAGCTGGCGTCAGGCGAACAGTAACACTCACCTCTGATGTAAGCTGGAGTCAGGCGAGCAGCAACACTCACCTCTGATGTAAGCTGGAGTCAGGCGAGCAGCAACACTCACCTCTGATGTAAGCTGGAGTCAGGCGAGCAGCAACACTCACCTATTACATAAGCTTGTGTCAGGCGAGCAGCAACACTCACCTCTTACGTAAGCTTGTGTCAGGCGAGCAGCAACACTCACCTCTTACGTAAGCTTGTGTCAGGCGAGCAGCAACACTCACCTCTTACGTAAGCTTGTGTCAGGCGAGCAGCAACACTCACCTCTGATGTAAGCTGGAGTCAGGCGAGCAGCAACACTCACCTATTACATAAGCTTGTGTCAGGCGAGCAGCAACACTCACCTCTTACGTAAGCTTGTGTCAGGCGAGCAGCAACACTCACCTCTTACGTAAGCTTGTGTCAGGCGAGCAGCAACACTCACCTCTTACGTAAGCTTGTGTCAGGCGAGCAGCAACACTCACCTCTTACGTAAGCTTGTGTCAGGCGAGCAGCAACACTCACCTCTGACGTAAGATCGTGTCAGGCGAGCAGCAACACTCACCTCTTACGTAAGCTTGTGTCAGGCGAGCAGTAACACTCACCTCTGACGTAAGCTGGCGTCAGGCGATCAGCAACACTCACCTCTTACGTAAGCTTGTGTCAGGCGAGCAGCAACACTCACCTCTTACGTAAGCTTGTGTCAGGCGAGCAGCAACACTCACCTCTTACGTAAGCTTGTGTCAGGCGAGCAGCAACACTCACCTCTTACATAAGCTTGTGTCAGGCGAGCAGCAACACTCACCTCTTACGTAAGCTTGTGTCAGGCGAGCAGCAACACTCACCTCTTACGTAAGCTTGTGTCAGGCGAGCAGCAACACTCACCTCTTACGTAAGCTTGTGTCAGGCGAGCAGTAACACTCACCTCTGACGTAAGCTGGCGTCAGGCGATCAGCAACACTCACCTCTGACGTCAGCTGGCGTCAGGCGAGCAGTAACACTCACCTCTGACGTCAGCTGGCGTCAGGCGAGCAGCAACCAGAGGTGAGGTCATACCAACATTACATGGCTGTTACCACGAAATACTTATATATACATAAGGTGAAAAATGAGAAAGATGAAAATGAATATATAATATTATAAAGCTGATTAACGTCGTTTTAGCTAATAACGATGATAATAGCAATGTAATACTAGATAGATGAACAAAAATGAAAGACATATATAGAAAACCGCATCTCGGCGTAACATTTATAAAACTATAGGAAGCGATTAAATAAAACCCCTTTTTTGCATACTGATAACACCTGACCACACCTCATACTCAGTTATCATTCTTCAAGGTGTAACAAGGGTGTCCCAGTCTGTATGACATAAACTGCTCCCTTCGACACCTGCCTCTCGCTGACAGTCAGTGATGCAGGGAGTGAAGGAGCATAGGAGCGGAGGAAGGAGTATAGGAATACAGGAAGGTGTATAGGAACGCAAGAAGGAGTATAAGAACGCAGGAAGGGGAAGAGGTGATTGTGAAATCTGGGTGGCGTTGTCCGTAGACGTTTTGCTTTTGACGCTGAGTGGGTCTGTAGTAGGTAACACATGAGTGGAAACAGTCTGACAGTGCCATCACAGGTGCTGACTGTGGCACTGATGAATCCCACTTATTAACATAGTGTGTGGGTGTGTGTTTGTGTTTGGTTCTTGACAGAACTGTTGGTAACAAGTTCACGTCTGAGACACGGCATCAACACGCACTAGACTCATGGCCCGGTGGCAAAAGCTCTCGCTTCACGCAGTGAGCATCCGGGTTCGATTCCCAGCGAAGGGGTGGAAACATTAGGCGTGTTTCCTTATACCGGTTGTCTATGTTCACCCACCAGTAAAATGGGTACCTGGGTGTTAGTCGACTGGTGTGGGTCGCATCCTGGGACAAAACTGATCTAATTTGCTCGAAATCCTAATTATAACAAGCGGCTTTCTATATAGTAGTATGACATTGACGTCAGCTAGAACTGTATAACTTGTACATGTACTTGTAGTAAATAATGATATTATATTATTTTTATTATCCTCTGTTTACTGTGTCAAGGAAACATTCACTGACCTTAGAAAGGTCTTCCACACAGCTAACAGAAAACTTCTTCGACAGTCGCTAAGTAACCTTTGCTGTCAAGGGTAGACACCAGACTTATATACACTGATTTGTAAAACACATAACAGCTTTTCATATCATCATACTGATAATAGATAAAGAGGTTGTTACATGTTCTGCGCATGATATCTACATTATTCTCAGCAGTATTAATTTACTGCAGTATCTGCTCGACTTGTCATATCCACAGCAGATCAAAGGAAGATCAACTGTCGTAAAGTTAGCACTGCGCCCAGCCTCTTCCTCACAAGTAACTGTAACAGTGACATCGGTGATCGCTAGATACATCAACAAGTAGGAACAAAGTCCCCGACTATAAATGACCTGAATTCCCCTAAAATTTGTCGTAGGAGGTAACACTGAGAGGAGTGTTGAGTACGTCAGTGTTCTACACTGAGTCACAACTTCGTCTTCTACGCTCTGAACACAATAAACTTCTCCAGGGCTTCGATAAATAAACAGAATCTTTACCAAATGAAGCCTGAAAGATAATTATTTTTACTCTACATGTACAAGTCAGAGAGGAGAGTTTATTACATATATTGAAGTAGTTTTTCAACGTTTTCTATCTTGCCTGTAACACGGCTTCAGAATATTGAGCTGTTGTTGTTGCTATTGTTTGAGAACAAATGTCTAACAATGAGGACACAAGGAAATGAAAGTGTGTGTGTGTGTGTGTGTATGTGTGTGTGTGTGTGTGTGTGTGTGTGTGTGTGTGTGTATGTATCGTGCCGAATAGGTAAAACTTGAGATTTTGGCCTAAATAGCAACTCTTCTTGCTGAATAATGCAAGCGAAAATTTGTGTATGCAATAATTTCCCTAAAATCATTCTGAACTTAACGAAAAAAAAATATTTAATTGTATTTGTTTATTATTATATTATTGTAAACTTACCTAAAATATATTAAGTAGGATTAGGCTAAATTAAATTGCGCTTGTTAAAATAAGGTTAGGTAAGTTTTCTAATGTCCTTTTGGTACAAAATTATTAATTTTTACTTTAATATAAATAAAAAAAATATCATTCAACGTATAGGAGAAAACTTTAGAAAGGACTTAATATTAAATGAGTTGTTCGTAATTGACCAGTTTTACCTGGTTCGGGCGTATAGAGAGGATCGAACAACATAGAATGACATCGAGAGCGTATAAATCTGTAGTGGAGGGAAGGCAGGGTAGGAAGGGTCGACCTAGGGAAGGCAGGGTAGGAAGGGTCGACCTAGGAAAGGCAGGGTAGGAAGGGTCGACCTAGGGAAGGCAGGGTAGGAAGGGTCGACCTAGGGAAGGCAGGGTAGGAAGGGTCGACCTAGGGAAGGCAGGGTAGGAAGGGTCGACCTAGGGAAGGCAGGGTAGGAAGGGTCGACCTAGGGAAGGCAGGGTAGGAAGGGTCGACCTAGGGAAGGCAGGGTAGGAAGGGTCGACCTAGGGAAGGCAGGGTAGGAAGGGTCGACCTAGGGAAGGCAGGGTAGGAAGGGTCGACCTAGGGAAGGCAGGGTAGGAAGGGTCGACCTAGTAGGAAGGCAGGGTAGGAAGGGTCGACCTAGGGAAGGCAGGGTAGGAAGGGTCGACCTAGGGAAGGCAGGGTAGGAAGGGTCGACCTAGGGAAGGCAGGGTAGGAAGGGTCGACCTAGGGAAGGCAGGGTAGGAAGGGTCGACCTAGGGAAGGCAGGGTAGGAAGGGTCGACCTAGGGAAGGCAGGGTAGGAAGGGTCGACCTAGGGAAGGCAGGGTAGGAAGGGTCGACCTAGGGAAGGCAGGGTAGGAAGGGTCGACCTAGGGAAGGCAGGGTAGGAAGGGTCGACCTAGGGAAGGCAGGGTAGGAAGGGTCGACCTAGGGAAGGCAGGGTAGGAAGGGTCGACCTAGGGAAGGCAGGGTAGGAAGGGTCGACCTAGGGAAGGCAGGGTAGGAAGGGTCGACCTAGGGAAGGCAGGGTAGGAAGGGTCGACCTAGGGAAGGCAGGGTAGGAAGGGTCGACCTAGGGAAGGCAGGGTAGGAAGGGTCGACCTAGGGAAGGCAGGGTAGGAAGGGTCGACCTAGGGAAGGCAGGGTAGGAAGGGTCGACCTAGGGAAGGCAGGGTAGGAAGGGTCGACCTAGGGAAGGCAGGGTAGGAAGGGTCGACCTAGGGAAGGCAGGGTAGGAAGGGTCGACCTAGGGAAGGCAGGGTAGGAAGGGTCGACCTAGGGAAGGCAGGGTAGGAAGGGTCGACCTAGGGAAGGCAGGGTAGGAAGGGTCGACCTAGGGAAGGCAGGGTAGGAAGGGTCGACCTAGGGAAGGCAGGGTAGGAAGGGTCGACCTAGGGAAGGCAGGGTAGGAAGGGTCGACCTAGGGAAGGCAGGGTAGGAAGGGTCGACCTAGGGAAGGCAGGGTAGGAAGGGTCGACCTAGGGAAGGCAGGGTAGGAAGGGTCGACCTAGGGAAGGCAGGGTAGGAAGGGTCGACCTAGGGAAGGCAGGGTAGGAAGGGTCGACCTAGGGAAGGCAGGGTAGGAAGGGTCGACCTAGGGAAGGCAGGGTAGGAAGGGTCGACCTAGGGAAGGCAGGGTAGGAAGGGTCGACCTAGGGAAGGCAGGGTAGGAAGGGTCGACCTAGGGAAGGCAGGGTAGGAAGGGTCGACCTAGGGAAGGCAGGGTAGGAAGGGTCGACCTAGGGAAGGCAGGGTAGGAAGGGTCGACCTAGGGAAGGCAGGGTAGGAAGGGTCGACCTAGGGAAGGCGGGGTAGGAAGGGTCGACCTAGGGAAGGCAGGGTAGGAAGGGTCGACCTAGGGAAGGCAGGGTAGGAAGGGTCGACCTAGGGAAGGCAGGGTAGGAAGGGTCGACCTAGGGAAGGCAGGGTAGGAAGGGTCGACCTAGGGAAGGCAGGGTAGGAAGGGTCGACCTAGGGAAGGCAGGGTAGGAAGGGTCGACCTAGGGAAGGCAGGGTAGGAAGGGTCGACCTAGGGAAGGCTGGGTAGGAAGGGTCGACCTAGGGAAGGCAGGGTAGGAAGGGTCGACCTAGGGAAGGCAGGGTAGGAAGGGTCGACCTAGGGAAGGCAGGGTAGGAAGGGTCGACCTAGGGTAGGAAGGGGCAGGGGTAGGAAGGGTCGACCTAGGGAAGGCAGGGTAGGAAGGGTCGACCTAGGGAAGGCAGGGTAGGAAGGGTCGACCTAGGGAAGGCAGGGTAGGAAGGGTCGACCTAGGGAAGGCAGGGTAGGAAGGGTCGACCTAGGGAAGGCAGGGTAGGAAGGGTCGACCTAGGGAAGGCAGGGTAGGAAGGGTCGACCTAGGGAAGGCAGGGTAGGAAGGGTCGACCTAGTGAAGGCAGGGTAGGAAGGGTCGACCTAGGGTCGGGAAGGCAGGGTTGGAAGGGTCGACCTAGGGAAGGCAGGGTAGGAAGGGTCGACCTAGGAAAGGCAGGGTAGGAAGGGTCGACCTAGGGAAGGCAGGGTAGGAAGGGTCGACCTAGGGAAGGCAGGGTAGGAAGGGTCGACCTAGGGAAGGCAGGGTAGGAAGGGTCGACCTAGGGAAGGCAGGGTAGGAAGGGTCGACCTAGGGAAGGCAGGGTAGGAAGGGTCGACCTAGGGAAGGCAGGGTAGGAAGGGTCGACCTAGGGAAGGCAGGGTAGGAAGGGTCGACCTAGGGAAGGCAGGGTAGGAAGGGTCGACCTAGGGAAGGCAGGGTAGGAAGGGTCGACCTAGGGAAGGCAGGGTAGGAAGGGTCGACCTAGGGAAGGCAGGGTAGGAAGGGTCGACCTAGGGAAGGCAGGGTAGGAAGGGTCGACCTAGGGAAGGCAGGGTAGGAAGGGTCGACCTAGGGAAGGCAGGGTAGGAAGGGTCGACCTAGGGAAGGCAGGGTAGGAAGGGTCGACCTAGGGAAGGCAGGGTAGGAAGGGTCGACCTAGGAAAGGCAGGGTAGGAAGGGTCGACCTAGGGAAGGCAGGGTAGGAAGGGTCGACCTAGGGAAGGCAGGGTAGGAAGGGTCGACCTAGGGAAGGCAGGGTAGGAAGGGTCGACCTAGGGAAGGCAGGGTAGGAAGGGTCGACCTAGGGAAGGCAGGGTAGGAAGGGTCGACCTAGGGAAGGCAGGGTAGGAAGGGTCGACCTAGGGTCGACCTAGGAAAGGCAGGGTAGGAAGGGTCGCTAGGGAAGGCAGGGTAGGAAGGGTCGACCTAGGGAAGGCAGGGTAGGAAGGGTCGACCTAGGGAAGGCAGGGTAGGAAGGGTCGACCTAGGGAAGGCAGGGTAGGAAGGGTCGACCTAGGGAAGGCTGGAGGGAGGAGGTAAAGGTGGTTTTGTGTGCGAGGGGCTTGAATTTCCAGCAAGCATGTGTGAGCGTGTTAGACAGGAGCGAATGGAGACAAATGGTTATTAGGACTTGATGTGCTGTTGGAGTGTGAGCGATGTAACACTTATGAAGGGATTCAGGGAAACCGGCAGGCCGGACTTAAATCCTGGAGATGGGAAGTACAGTGCCGGCACTCTGAAGGAGAGATGTTAATGTTGCAGTTATATAACTGTAGTGTAAGCACACCTCTGGCAAGACAGTGATCGAGTCACCCTGGTTTAGTGGGAACGGCCAATGTGTTTATAATAATATTATTATTATTATTATTATTATTCTTGTTATTATATATATATATATATATATATATATATATATATATATATATATATATATATGTGTGTGTGTGTGTGTGTGTGTGTGTGTGTGTGTGTGTGTGTGTGTGTGTGTGTGTGTGTGTGTGTGTGTGTGTGTGTGTGTGTGTGTGTGTGTGTGTGTGTGTGTGTGGTATGAGTAACATTCTCAAAGAACTCAACTTGTCCTGGCAGAAATCAGGTTCATCCAAGATCATACAGGGAGGGCAGGAACCAGGTTCATCCTATGTCAAACAGGGATGGCACGGACTAGGTTCATCCTATGTCATACAGGGAGGGCAGGAACCAGGTTCATCCTATGTCATACAGGGATGGCAGGGACCAGGTTCATCCTATGTCATACAGGGATGGCAGGGACCAGGTTCATCCTATGTCATACAGGGTGGGCAGGAACCAGGTTTATCCTATGTCATACAGGGAGGGCAGGGACCAGGTTCATCCTATGTCATACAGGGTGGGCAGGGACCAGGTTCATCCTATGTCATACAGGGTGGGCAGGAACCAGGTACATCCAAGATCATACAGGGAAGGCAGGAACCAGGTTCATCCCAGATCATACAGGGAAGGCAGGGACCAGGTTCATCCCAGATCATACAGGGAGGGCAGGGACCAGGTTCATTCCTGGTTCAGTCCGAGTGACCGAAGCTTTGGTCGTCGACTCTGGCCCCACCTGACGCAGACAAGAGCTCACAGTAAACAAATGTTGGATTTGCAATTTCCCCTCTCCCACGGCGGAGCCTGCGAACTCCACCCGTGGAAGAGTTTACCTCTGGACGCGAAATGTCGGATTTAACACTACATTCAACTCTTGCTTCCTCACCTCCATCTACAGTCGAAATTCTACACAATCTAAACAGTGTTGTCCTAGGAGGCAACGACATGCTTGTCCCCGCGGCTTCACGGATGGCTCTGTATTTGTGTGCTGGAAGGCAGGTGTGTTAGAGGCAGGTATGGTGCAGGTGTGACTGACTTTGATGTTCCACAGACGATACTTTGCTTCTGGGAAATATATAATTGATTTGAGTTCGCGTCAAGTAATAGATAGAGAGTGAGAGAGAGAGTGAGAGAGAGAGAGAGAGAGAGAGAGAGAGAGAGAGAGAGAGAGAGAGAGAGAGAGAGAGAGAGAGAGAGAGAGAGAGAGAGAGAGAGAGAGCGGTGGTATTGTTAGTGCAAAGTGCAGTGTTTAGAGCATTATGTGAGCGAAGAATAACTCAGCTCTTCTCTGTGCTCTCTCTCTCTCTCTCTCTCTCTTTCTTCAATATCACTTCACAAACATCAACACATCGTAGCACCGACCAAACTACCTGACCGCTGGCCGACACACTGCTCACACGTTGGTCACACACAAACCAACTTTCCTAAAGCAGGTCCTTAGCAAGCAATGAGTAAACTTCCTCACAGACAGGCCAATAAAACACTAGTAGCTGCACAACCCTATACTACGTCTTCCTTCCTCCGCACCATGGCCACCACCATGGCCACCTTCAGCAGTACATAGGGCTAACTTCTGGAAGCAGGACTCCCAGAAGTCGTATTTGTCGTAGCCCTTAAAGTCCGACGACAACAAC
>NC_091299.1:33104314-33129314 GCF_038502225.1 Cherax quadricarinatus
TAATTTCTCTAGGGATGGATCAAGGAACTGATCCCTTATTAAATCTTCTTTCGATAGCATTTTAATATCAGAATCTTGAAAAGGGCCGATCATAGAATATTTCAGATTTGAACATGACTCAAGAAATCGTAATGACACGATTGCAAACAAACCATACACCCGGCCGGGATTGAACCCGCGGTCATAGAGTCTCAAAACTCCAGCCCGTCGCGTTAGCCACTAGACCAGCTAGCCACAATAAGATTCATCCTTTCTATGGTGTAGAAATATACCTAGTTGGATGAATCTTATTGTGGCTAGCTGGTCTAGTGGCTAACGCGACGGGCTGGAGTTTTGAGACTCTATGACCGCGGGTTCAATCCCGGCCGGGGGTATGGTTTTTCAGATTTGAAGATCCGAGTTGTAAGGATCGGTCGAACAATAAATCGAGGCCTAAATCTTCAACTTCACTTAGGACTTCAGTCGACAAAGGATTTTGAGGCGCTCTAGACATTGCTCTAGTTATAACATTGAGAGGAAATAAGGTATGAGCCTCTTTTCAAGCTTCTATGGCATAGTTAATGTCAGTAGAATTATCAATATCTAGAGGATCTCGGCTTATACCCGGATAGTCTAGATCATTGCCTATGAGTAAGTCAACGCCCTGAATAGGAAAAGTTTCACTGGATATACCTACCGACACAAAGCCAGTATAGGTTGGTGTTTGGATGTATATCCTGTGAAGAGGCACTCTTATAATGGTGCCTCCATAGGCTTCTAATAAGACATCTAGCTTTGTGCGAGTCATATCACTTACGGGAAGTATGTCCTGCTTCAACAATGTTAAATAACTTCCAGTATCACGGAAGGAATTAATTTCAACTAATTGAGTCTCGTCTATTCCAACTTTCACTTTAGCAAAGTAGGGACTCATAGCTGAGTGAATATCTTTTTCTGAAACAGCTCTAGTATTGAGTCATCTAGAATGACTACTGATTCGTTCTTGTGAACCTTGTTCGGTACTAGGGTTCAGTTTCTTTTGTGTTGTCGATGAAGATATTACCTGAGTTGGGAAACTAAGTCGCTCGTTCCTGGTATCCCTCTCTAGCCAATAACAGTGTTTCCTTAAATGCCCTTTCTTATTACAATAAGTGCAGTTCAACTCACTGTTATGCCTTAGTGGTTTTGAACTTTTCCTAGAGTTAGATCTAAATTTATTATTAATGGGCGTGGAGGCATCATAGGAGGTCGGGCAAGGATTCTGTATGCGACGCATCTCTGTAAGATTGGATCGTCCTTTCTTAGGGGCATATTTAGTCACTGTTTCCTTACTTTTTGTTTCGCCAATCAATTGTTGGGATATTTCATAATTATCGGCGAGCGAGGCTGTTTCTAGTATATTTACTATGGGGCAACTAATCAAATACCTATGCAAGTCTTCTGGTAAATTATTATAGAAATCCTCATGTAGGATCAATTGGGAAAGACTTTCCATAGATTTACAGTTAGAAGCTCTACACCATCTCTCAAAAGCGATTTTCTTTTCACGTGCAAAATCTACATACGACTGAGTTGGCTGGCGTTTTAACGCTCTAAAGGTTTTTTGATAACTTACTGGGAGGAGATCATAAGCCTCTAGGATAGCCTTCTTAACGGAATCATAATCCACATATTTCTCAAAAGGTAACGTAGCCGTACAACTTTGAGTTTTACCAGACAACGAAGTATGTAATAAGGTTGCCCAGTGTTGTCGGGGCCAGCTCATAGCACGTGCTTGATTCTCAAAGACTTCAAAATAAGTATCTAAATCTCCGTCAATAAACCAACCATAGATGCAGCTTTTTGTATACTGAAAGAATCATTTGAGGATTCAGTACATCTTTCAATCACATTACCTTGTTGTTGTTGTTGTCTTATATTGACATTAACTATGCCATAGAAGCTCGAAAAGAGGCTCATACCTTATTTCCTCTCAATGTTATAACTAGAGCAATGTCTAGAGCGCCTCAAAATCCTTTGTCGACTGAAGTCCTAAGTGAAGTTGAAGATTTAGGCCTCGATTTAATGTTCAGCCGATCCTTACAACTCGGATCTTCAAATCTGAAATATTCTATGATCGGCCCTTTTCAAGATTCTGATATTAAAATGCTATCGAAAGAAGATTTAATAAGGGATCAGTTCCTTGATCCATCCCTAGAGAAATTACGAGAGATAGCTATTACAGAAGACGACGCCCAAGACCTGGACAATTGTTACTATCTTGCTAATGGTATATTAATGAGAAAGGAAAAGTCTCTTTTGTCTTCCGACGATCATCTGTCTACCAGCAAACATCTAGTAGTGCTACCTAGCACCTTTAGAGAATTGGCTATTAGTTTCGCCCACCATAGTCCCATGGGAGGACATTTGGGAGTAAAGAAAACGCTGGGCAAAATAGCCAAGCATTTTCATTGGCCCAGAATGAAGGAGACAGTGGAAAGCTATCTAAAAAGTTGTCAAGTCTGCCAAGTGACTTGCAAACCTTCGCACACACCTCCACCAGTTCCCCTCATTCCGATTCCCGTCAGTGGTGAGCCCTTCTCACGCCTGATAATAGATTGTGTTGGTCCGTTACCCAGGACTAAACAAGGGAATCAATATCTGTTTACAATTATGGATGTCGTTACTCGATATCCGGAGGCTATCCCTTTGAGAAAAATTAATTCTCGCATCATTGTTTGAGCTTAGCAAAAAATTCTCTCAGGTGGGGATTCCCCGAATAATTCAATCCGATCAAGGTTCAAATTTTACCTCTAAGATGTTTCGCGATGCCTTATCTCGCCTCGGAATTAAGTCCGTATTTTCTGTTGCTTATCACCCTCAGTCGCAAGGAGCCCTCGAACGATTTCATCAAACATTAAAATGAATGATGAGAGCATACTGCGAGCAGTTTTCCAGAGATTGGGACGAAGGAATACCATTCCTCTTGTTCGCCTTAAGGGAAAGCGAACAAGAAAGCACTGGGTTTAGTCCATTTGAATTAATTTACGGACACCAAGTACGCGGCCCCCTCGCCGTACTAAAAGATTCATGGACCGGAAAATCAGAACCCTCGCTTAAAACAACTCCAACTCTAATGCAAAAGCGTTTGTCACAACTGAGGGAATTAGCCTCAAAAAACTTAGCTAAGGCCCAATCCAAGATGAAGCATTGTTATGACAAACACACACATACATACATGCATACATACATACATACATACATACATACATACATACGTACATACATACATACATACGTACATACATACATACATACATACATGAATATATACATACATACACACACACACACACATGCACACACACACTCAAACACACACACACACACACACACACACACACACACACACACACACACACACACACACACACACACACACATACATACATACATACATACATACATACATACATACATACGTACATACATACATACATGAATATATACATACATACACACACACACACATGCACACACATACATACATACATACATACCTACATACATACATACATACATACATACATACATACGTACATACATACATACATGAATATATACATACATACACACACACACACACATGCACACACATACATACATACATACATACATACATACATACATACATACATACATACATACATACATACATACATACATACATACGTACATACATACATACATGAATATATGCATACATACACACACACACACACACACACACACACACACACACACACACACACACACACACACACACACACACACACACACACACACACACACACACATGATAAAGTAACAGGAGTAAGACATGAAAGAGAGGGGTGGGTAGACTGCATCTTCTTGGACTGCAAGGCCTTCGACACAGTTTCTCACAAGAGATTAGTGCTGAAGCTAGAGGATCAGGCGCGTATTGCAGGAAGGCCACTGCTGGGAATACCTGACAGGGAGGCAACAACGAGTCATGGTACGTTATGAGGTATCACAGAGGGTATCTGTAACGAGTGTGGTCCCACAGGGGTCGGCCCTAGGACTAGTGCTATTTTTGGTATATATGAATGACATGATGGAAGGGTTAGACTAAGAAGTGTCCCTGTTCGCAGATGATGTGAAGTTAATGAGGAGAATCAAATCAGATGAGTATCAGGCAGGACTTCAAAGAGACCTGGACAGGTTGAACACCTGGTCCAGCAACTGCCTTCTCGAATTTAACCCCACCAGATGCAAAGTCATGAAGATCGGGGAAGGGAAAAGAAGACCGCAGACGGAGTATAGGCTAGGTTGCCAAATATTGCAAACCTCGCTCAAGGAGAAAGATCTTGGGGTGAGTATAACACCGAGCACATCTCCGGAAGCACGCATCAACCAGATAACTGCAGCAGCATATGAGCGCATAGCAAACCTGAGAACAGCGTTCCGATACCTTAGTAAGGAATCGTTCAAGACACTACACCGTGTAAGTCAGGCCCATACTGGAGTATGCAGCACCTGTTTGAAACCCACACTTGATCAAACACGTCAAGAAATTAGAGAAAGTGCAAAGGTTTGCGACAATGTTTATCCCAGAGCTAAGAGAAATGTCCTACGAAGAAAGGTTAAGGGAAATCGGCCTGACGACACTGGAGGACAGGAGGGTTAGGGGAGACATGATAACGACATACAAAATACTGCGTGGAATATACGAGGTGGACAGAGACAGGATGTTCAGAGACGGGACACAGAAACAAGGGGTCACAATTGGAAGTTGAAGACCCAGATGAGTCATAGGATGTTAGGAAGTATATCTTCAGTCACAGAGTAGTCAGGAAGTGGAATAGGCTAGCAAGTGAGGTAGTGGAGGCAGGAACCATACATAGCTTTAAGCTGAGGTATGATAAAGCTCATGGAGCAGGGAGAGAGAGGACCAGTGAAGAGGCGGGGCCAGGAGCTGAGTCTCGACCACTGCAACCACAATTAGGTGAGTACACACATACACTCAATGTCATCATGTATCCGGGCACATAGCTGTCTTAGCCCTTAAAGTCCAACAACAACAATTGTAAGTTTTCGTAGCCCATAAAGTCCAAGAACAATAAATGTAAGCCGTCGTAGCCCATAAAGTCCAACAACAAGGACAACAACACTCCCATTCAATACCAAAGTGCATCTTTTACGAGTGTTGCGTGTTCATAGGAGCCCGACAGTCACTCACGGCACTAAATGAGAACGACGGAAGAGGAAGAGAACAGCGGCTTAACTTCTCGTAATACAGACTCCATAAAAAAGAAAGATCGAATCCCTTGAATTTGAGACCAAAGTTGGGCTTGGCCGCCACAGAGGCAGGAGGACTGAAGGACTGACTGCAGTCAATGAGTTTAAGTGCACCAATCATGGACTTTGGGGAATGATATATTGGAATGATGATGTCTTTCGAATGATGGTTCGTGTAAATATTTATGTGATTCTCTTTCGTTGTTATTATTAATCTTGTTGCTGCCTTACTAATTATTATCCAATCACTTTTGTTGTTTTCGTCTAGATTTTGTTGTCGAGGTTATTATTGCTTTGATAAGTTAAAAATTATTAATGGTGCTGATGTTGTTGGTGGTGCTGATGTTGTTAGTGGTGCTGGTGATGTTCCTGGTATTGGAGGTGATGCTTGTTGTGTCGGTGGTGCTGGTGATGTTCCTGGTACTGGAGGTGATGCTTGTTGTGTCGGTGGTGCTGGTGATGTTCCTGGTACTGGAGGTGATGCTTGTTGTGTCGGTGGTGCTGGTGATGTTCCTGGTACTGGAGGTGATGCTTGTTGTGTCGGTGGTGCTGGTGATGTTCCTGGTACTGGAGGTGATGCTTGTTGTGTCGGTGGTGCCGGTGATGTTGTTGGTGGTGCTGGTGATGTTTCTGGTACTGGAGGTGATGCTTGTTGTGTCGGTGATGCTGGTGATGTTGTTGGTGGCGCTGGTGATGTTCCTGGTACTGGAGGTGATGCTTGTTGTGTCGGTGGTGCTGGTGATGTTGTTGGTGGTGCTGGTGATGTTCCTGGTACTGGAGGTGATGCTTGTTGTGTCGGTGGTGCTGGTGATGTTGTTGGTGGTGCTGGTGATGTTCCTGGTACTGGAGGTGATGCTTGTTGTGTTGGTGGTGCTGGTGATGTTCCT
This sequence comes from Cherax quadricarinatus, assembly GCF_038502225.1. NCBI lineage: Eukaryota > Metazoa > Arthropoda > Malacostraca > Decapoda > Parastacidae > Cherax > Cherax quadricarinatus. The sequence goes on from NC_091299.1 coordinate 33,110,479, forward strand.
GGTACTGGAGGTGATGCTTGTTGTGTTGGTGGTGCTGGTGATGTTCCTGGTACTGGAGGTGATGCTTGTTGTGTCGGTGGTGCTGGTGATGTTCCTGGTACTGGAGGTGATGCTTGTTGTGTCGGTGGTGCTGGTGATGTTGTTGGTGGTGCTGGTGATGTTCCTGGTACTGGAGGTGATGCTTGTTGTGTCGGTGGTGCTGGTGATGTTCCTGGTACTGGAGGTGATGCTTGTTGTGTCGGTGGTGCTGGTGATGTTCCTGGTACTGGAGGTGATGCTTGTTGTGTCGGTGGTGCTGGTGATGTTCCTGGTACTGGAGGTGATGCTTGTTGTGTCGGTGGTGCTGGTGATGTTCCAGGTACTGGAGGTGATGCTTGTTGTGTCGGTGGTGCTGGTGATGTTCCTGGTACTGGAGGTGATGCTTGTTGTGTTGGTGGTGCCGGTGATGTTGTTGGTGGTGCTGGTGATGTTGTTGGTGGTGCTGGTGATGTTCCTGGTACTGGAGGTGATCCTTGTTGTGTTGGTGGTGCGTGCTGGTGATGTTCCTGGTACTGGAGGTGATGCTTGTTGTGTCGGTTGTGCTGGTGATGTTTTGGTGGAGCTGGTGATGTTCCTGGTACTCGAGGTGATGCTTGTTGTGTCGGTGTGTGCTGGTGATGTTGTTGGTGGTGCTGGTGATGTTCCTGGTACTGGAGGTGATGCTTGTTGTGTCGGTGGTCGGTGATGTTCCTGGTACTGGAGGTGATGTGTGTTGGTGGTGCTGGTGATGTTCCTGGTACTGGAGGTGATGCTTGTTGTGTTGGTGGTGCCGGTGATGTTCCTGGTACTGGAGGTGATGCTTGTTGTGTCGGTGGTGCTGGTGATGTTCCTGGTACTGGAGGTGATGCTTGTTGTGTCGGTGGTGCTGGTGATGTTCCTGGTACTGGAGGTGATGTTTGTTGTGTCGGTGGTGCTGGTGATGTTGTTGGTGGTGCTGGTGATGTTCCTGGTACTGGAGGTGATGCTTGTTGTGTCGGTGGTGCTGGTGATGTTCCTGGTACTGGAGGTGATGCTTGTTGTGTCGGTGGTGCTGGTGATGTTGTTGGTGGTGCTGGTGATGTTCCTGGTACTGGAGGTGATGCTTGTTGTGTCGGTGGTGCTGGTGATGTGGTTTCGGTGGTGCTGGTGATGTTCCTGGTACTGGAGGTGATGCTTGTTGTGTTGGTGGTGCTGGTGATGTTCCTGGTACTGGAGGTGATGCTTGTTGTGTCGGTGGTGCTGGTGATGCTTGTTGTGTTGGTGGTGCTGGTGATGTTCCTGGTACTGGAGGTGATGCTTGTTGTGTCGGTGGTGCTGATGATGTTCCTGGTACTGGAGGTGATGCTTGTTGTGTCGGTGGTGCTGGTGATGTTCCTGGTACTGGAGGTGATGCTTGTTGTGTCGGTGGTGCTGGTGATGTTCCTGGTACTGGAGGTGATGCTTGTTGTGTTGGTGGTGCTGGTGATGTTGTCGGTGGTGCTGGTGATGTTCCTGGTACTGGAGGTGATGCTTGTTGTGTTGGTGGTGCTGGTGATGTTGTTGGTGGTGCTGCTGATGTTCCTGGTACTGGAGGTGATGCTTGTTGTGTCGGTGGTGCTGGTGATGTTCCTGGTACTGGAGGTGATGCTTGTTGTGTCGGTGGTGCTGGTGATGTTCCTGGTACTGGAGGTGATGCTTATTGTGTCGGTGGTGCTGGTGATGTTGTTGGTGGTGCCGGTGATGTTCTTGGTACTGGAGGTGATGCTTGTTGTGTCGGTGGTGTCGGTGATGTTGTTGGTGGTGCTGGTGATGTTCCTGGTACTGGAGGTGATGCTTGTTGTGTCGGTGGTGCTGGTGATGTTCCTGGTACTGGAGGTGATGCTTGTTGTGTCGGTGGTGCCGGTGATGTTCCTGGTACTGGAGGTGATGCTTGTTGTGTCGGTGGTGCTGGTGATGTTCCTGGTACTGGAGGTGATGCTTGTTGTGTCGGTGGTGCTGGTGATGTTCCTGGTACTGGAGGTGATCCTTGTTGTGTTGGTGGTGCTGGTGATGTTCCAGGTACTGGAGGTGATGCTTTTTGTGTCGGTGGTGCCGGTGATGTTGTTGGTGGTGCTGGTGATGTTTCTGGTACTGGAGGTGATGCTTGTTGTGTCGGTGGTGCTGGTGATGTTGTTGGTGGCGCTGGTGATGTTCCTGGTACTGGAGGTGATGCTTGTTGTGTCGGTTGTGCTGGTGATGTTGTTGGTGGTGCTGGTGATGTTCCTGGTACTGAAGGTGATGCTTGTTGTGTCGGTGGTGCTGGTGATGTTCCTGGTACTGGAGGTGATGCTTGTTGTGTTGGTGGTGCTGGTGATGTTCCTGGTACTGGAGGTGATGCTTGTTGTGTTGGTGGTGCCGGTGATGTTCCTTGTACTGGAGGTGATGCTTGTTGTGTTGGTGGTGCCGGTGATGTTCCTGGTACTGGAGGTGATGCTTGTTGTGTTGGTGGTGCTGGTGATGTTCCTGGTACTGGAGGTGATGCTTGTTGTGTCGGTGGTGCTGATGATGTTCCTGGTACTGGAGGTGATGCTTGTTGTGTCGGTGGTGCTGGTGATGTTGTTGGTGGTGCTGGTGATGTTCCTGGTACTGGAGGTGATGCTTGTTGGGTCGGTGGTGCTGGAGATGTTGTTGGTGGTGCAGGTGATGTTCCTGGTACTGGAGGTGATGCTTGTTGTGTCGGTGGTGCCGGTGATGTTCCTGGTACTGGAGGTGATGCTTGCTGTGTCGGTGGTGCTGGTGATGTTCCTGGTACTGGAGGTGATGCTTGTTGTGTCGGTGGTGCTGGTGATGTTCCTGGTACTGGAGGTGATGCTTGTTGTGTCGGTGGTGCTGGTGATGTTCCTGGTACTGGAGGTGATGCTTATTGTGTCGGTGGTGCTGGTGATGTTGCAGTAGCAGCACAGTAGTAGCAGCTGCTAAGCAGCACCGTAGCTGTTAAGCACCGCTGCTGCTGCCAAATAGCAGCAGCAGCAGCAGCAGCAGCAGCGCGCCGCTGCCAAGCGCGGCTGCTGTTGTTACATGTTGTTAAGCCGCTGGCAGCAGCGTTTTCGCCGTTGTTGCCGTTGCGCAGCGTTGCCAGCAGCGTTAGCAGCAGCACAGCAGCAGCAGCAGCGTTGCTGCGCAAGCAAGTGCCGCTGCTGTCCGCCGCCGCTGCCAGCAGCAGCAGCGCGCCGCTGTTGCAGCATTGAAATACGCAGCGTTGCCGCCAGTTAGCAGCACAGCCGCTGCCGCCAAGCGTTGCTGCTGCTGCTGCGCGCAGCCGCAGCGCTGCCGCTGCTGCCGCTGGTTAAGCAGCAGCAGCGCTGGCAGCAGCAGCCGCTGCGCCGGCTGCAGCAGCCGCCATGCGCCACCAGCTGTTGCTGCACCAGCCAAACACACCAGCAAGCTGCTAAGCAGCACGCAGCAGCACAACCAGCAGCAGCGCTGCCGCCAAACGTTGGCAGCAGCAGCACAGCTGTTGCTGCTACGCCTGCCGCGTTGTTGCCGCCAGCAGCAGCAATCGTTAAGCAGCAGCAGCCGCCATGTGCCGCTGCTGTCGCAGCGTCCGCTTACAACGCGTTACAGGCGCCGCTGTCGCCATTACAGCCTGTTAAGCGTTGCAGCCTTGCGTTATAGCGCTGCTGCTGCTGGGCAGCCGTTGCAGCAGCAGCCGTTGCTGCTGTTGTTGCCAAGCAGGCGCAGCTGCCAGCAGGAGCCAGCAGCAGCAGCTGGTTGGCGCAGCTGCTGCTGCTGCCGCTGCTGCTGGTTGCAAGCGTTAGCAGCAGATCATAAACGTTAAGCAACAGCAAGCTGCTGGCAGCTAAGAATAAACCAACAGCAGCAGCACAGCGTTGCCAGCAGCAGCAGCAGCAGCGCTGCTGCTGCTGCCGCGCTGCCAGCAGCAGCAAGCGCAGCGCGGCAGCAGCGTTAAGCGCGCCGCCGCTGTTGCTGCTGCTGTTGCAGCAGCGTTGCTGCTGTTACAGCGTTACAGCCAGCTACAGCAGCAAGCGTTGCTGCGCCTGCGCCGCCGGCAGGATCAGGCAGCAGCGCTGCTGCTGCTGCCAGCCGGCAGCAGCGCGCTGGCAGCAGCAGCCAGCAGCCGCAGCAGCAGCAGCTGCTGCTAATCAGCAGCAGAACAGCCACAGCAGCAGCAGCTGGCAGCAGCATAAGCTGGCAGGTGATCCAGCAGCAGCAGCTGCTGCTGCTGCCAACCAGCTGGCAGCAGCAGCAAGTGGTGCGGTTGAGCAGCGAGTGAGCTACAGCTGGAAGCAGCAGTGAAAGAAAGTGGTTGTTGCAGCGGTTATGCAGTGAGCTGGTTACATGCTGGCAGCAGCACTGGCAGTGATCAGCAGCTACAGCTGCTGCTGCCAGCAGCAGCTGTTACAGCAGCAGCTGCAAATTGTTGGCAGCAGTGTTACAGCAGCAGCAAAGCAGTAGCTACAGCAGCAGCAGTAGTAGCAGCAGTAGCAGCAGCAGAGTTGTTACAGCAGCTGTTATGCAGCACCAAAGCAGCAGCAGCAGCTGTTAGAGCAGCAGCCAGCTTTGGGTAGCAGCAGCAGCAGCAAATGTTATAGCAGTGAAAGCAGCAGTGATCCGAAGTAGCAGAACAACAGCAGTAGCAGTAGCAGCTGCAGCAGCTGTTGTGCAGCAGTACAGCAGCAGCAGCAGCAGCGTTGCTACCAGTAGCAGCAGCCGTTGGTGCAGCAAGCGGCAGCAGCAGCGTTGGTGCAGGACCAGCAGCAGTGAGCTGCTGCTGTTGCCAACAGCAGCAGCAGCAGCTACAGTGCAGCTGTTGCAGCAGCTAAGGAAAAGCAGCAGCAGCAGAAAAACAGCACATAGCAGCAACAGCAGCACCAGCAGCAGCACCAGCAGCAGCAGAGCACCAGCAGCAGCAGCAGCATCGCAGCAGCAGCAACAGCAGCAGCAGCAGTAGCAGCAGCGGTAAGCGAAAGAGCACAAAGAAGAGCTGCTGCTACAGCACAGTACACGAGTGACCAGCAGCTGCTGCTGTTAACTGTGCTGCTTTGTTAAAGAGCGTTACAGTTGTTGCTGTTGCTAATTAGCAGCCAGAAAGAGCAGCACAGCAGCAGTTGTTGTAGCAGCAAGTTACAGCAACCTGAGCTATAGCAGCAGCAGCTGCTGTTGCTATACACAATATGCTAAGTTGCTCTGCACATAGTGAGCAATCAGTTAACTGTTACAGCCAGCACTGTTGCTGTTGCAAGAGTAGCAGCATGGTGCAGTGAGCAGCAGCAGCACAGCGCATAGCAACCATAAGCTGCAGCAGCAGCGGTTGTTAAATCGAGCAGCAGCAGCAGCAGCGTTGCTGCAGCAGCAGCAGCACCCGCAGCCAGCCTGTTGTTGAGCAAAGAGCACAACACAGCCAGCCAGCAGCAGCTACAGCAGCGGTTGCGCAGCAGCAGCAGCAGCAAGGCCATGCTGCCACAGCATGGGGCTGTTGCTGCTGGCAGCTACAGAAAGCAGAAAGCAGCAGCTACAGCTTGAGCAGCAGCAGCAGCAGCAGCTGTTGAGCGGTTAGTTGCTGGCGCAGCAGCAGCAGCAGCAGCAGCAGCAGCAGCGCTGCTGTTGCTGCAGCAGCAGCTGCTGAGCACCAGCAGCAGCCAGCAGCCAAGCTGGCAGCAGCGCCGCCGCAGCTGCGCGCTGTTGGGCAGCGGCTGTTGCAACCGTCGCCACCACACGTTGTCGCCGGCTGTCTAGCAATTGCTGCTGTTAGCAGCAGCGGTTGCAGCAGCAGCTAAGCTGTTGCGCAGCAGCTGCTGTTGCTGTTGCTGTTGCTGTTGCTGCTGAGCAGCAGCGCATAATAGCACAGCAGCAGCAGCAGCAGCAGCGGCAGCAGCAGCAGCATCACGCTGCGGCAAGCAGCAGCTGCTGCTGCAGCTGTTATGCAGCAGCAGAATGCTGCTGCCAACCAGCAGCAGCGGGCAGCAGCAGCAGCAGCAACCAGCAGCAGCAGCAGCGGCAGCTACACCAGCAGCAGCAGCAAATGAGCTGTTGAGCAGCAGCAGCAGCAGCAGCGAGCAGCAGCAGTGGCAGCAGCGTTGCTGTTAGCAGTAGCAGCAAGGTACAGCAGCAGCAGCGTTGTTGTTGTTAATGCTGCTGCTGCAGCTACAGCCAGCAGCAGCAGCAGCAGCAGCAGCTGCTGGCTGGCGCAGCTGCAGCTGCTGCAGCAGCAGCAGTGAGCGGGCGCTGCTTTGCGCAGCTGGTGCAGCAGCAGCTGAGCCAGTGAGCACCAGCTGCTGCTGCTGCTGCGCCAGCCAGCACCGAGCTGGCGCAAAGTGAAAGTGGCGCTGTTGTTGGCAGCAGTGCTGCTGCTGCTGCTGCTACAGCAGTGTTGTTAGCTGTTGTTGCTGCTGCTGCTAGCATGCTTTGCTGCTGCCGTTGTTGTTGGCAGCAGCAGAGCGGTTGCGCAGCATGTTAAACAGCGGTGCAGCAGCAGCTAACCGTGCCAGCAGCTGCGCAGCAGCAGCTGAGCAAATTGCTGTTGTTAAGGCAAAGTGAAAGAGCTGCAGCAGTCGCAGCACAAATACAAGTACAACAGTTGTTGTTGCTGCTGTTACAGCAGGTGGTTGAGCAGCAGCTAAGCTGCTGCTGATGCTGTTGGCAGCAGCAGCAGCAGCTGCTGCTGCTGCTGTTGCTGTTGGCAGCAGCACAGTAGTGAAACAAGGCAAGGCAGCGTTGCAGCAACAGCACCAGCAGTAAAGCAGTAAGCAAAGCAAAGCTGAGACAGCAACAACTCATGCAGCAGTGGCGGGACCCAGCTCAGGCAAGGTGCCTCGCCGACACAGTGGCTTGATCAAGTCCATCACAAGAGGCTGGCGTAAGTAGTTATGGAGAACACCCAGGTAAATAGTCCAATCTGAGTCGATGCGTTCAGTCCATCAATTGATGACCTGAACACACGTGACCTTGCGCTGAGGACTGGATTACCCTCATTCTCCTCCCTCTCCTTACGCCTTCTTTGTATTGGACTGATGTAGGCCACTGGTGTGGCGAACGTTTCCTGAATAAAAGATTCCCATATGCTGCATATGTGTCTCAATCTTTCAACTTTGTCGGTTTCATTCATCACACACACAGTAGCAGCAGCAGTGAAAGCAAAGCAGTAGCAGCAGCAGCAAACAGCTAAGCAGCAGCAACATCAGCAGCAAACAATAGCAGCAGCGTTGCTGCAGCAGCAGCAGCAGCAGCAGCAGCAGTAGCGAGTAGCAGCAGCGTTGCAGCAGCAGTAGCAGCAGCAGCGGCAGCAGCAGCAGCGAGCGCTGCAGCAAAGCAGCAGCACCAGCAGCCGCAGCAGCAGCAACAGCAACAGCAGCAGGAACAGCAAGCCATAGCAGCAGCAGCAGCAGCAAACGTAGCAGTGAGCCAGCGAGCAGCAGCATCAGTTGTTGCTGCTGAGCAGCAGCTAGTTACATGCTGCTGCTGTTGTTGTTGCTGCTGCTGCTGTTACAGCAGTGAGCAGCATAGCCAGCAGCAGCAGCAAACAGTGAGCAGCAGAGCACCGCAGCAGTTGTGTTAATCGCCAAGGCAGCAGCAGTGTCTGTTGTTGAGCAGCAGCAGTTGTTACAGGCCAGGTGCTGGAGCTGCTGTTGCTGTAAGCTGGTTGTTGCTGGCAGCCGTTGCTGGCGCAGCTGCTGTTGCAGGTATTGCGGCGCAGCTGCTGCTACAAATGGCGCCGCAGCAGCACTCGCTGCTGCCGTTGAGCACCGTTGCTTGCGTTGCAGCTGCTGCTGGTTGCTGCGCAGCTGCGTTGGTCACACCAGCAGCGGCGCCTGTTGCTGTTGCTGTTAAATCGTTGCCGTTAACCGTTGTTGCAGCACCGCGCCGAGCGAAGAAACAGCGGAGTCACGTTGGCGCCGCGTTAAGTCATTGTGCCGTTGTTGCGTTGCAAAGCTGTTAAGCTGCTGCTGCTGTTGTTGCTGTTGTTGCTGCTGCTAAGAAAACAGCAGCAGCCGTCTGCTGTTGTTAACAGCGCTATATGTTATTAAGCAAATCAGTTATACAACTGTTACAGCAAAGAGCGTTGGTTATTAAAAGAGTAAAGAGCAGTTGAGCTGTTGCTAGCAGCGTTGTTAAAGGTTAAAAGAGCAAAGGTTACAGCTCGTTATGTTGTTAGTTGTTGTTGTTGTTGTTGTTGCTAAGCTGCTGTTGCCGTTGCTGCTGCTGGTTAAAGAGCTACGGTGCCAACAACAGCTGTTGCCGCCAGCTGTTGTTGCGCTTGTGCGAAAGCAGCGTTGTTGCCGGTGCGCCAGTTTTGCTTTAGCATTATTACAGCAGCGTTGCTGCTGTTATTGCTGCTGTTGTTAGTTTGCGCTGCTGCCGTTGCCGCTTATCGCTGCTGTTGCTAAAAGCAGCAACAGCAGTTGTTGCTGTTGTTATTACAGCTGCCGTTATGACAGCAGCGTTGCTGTTGTTGTTGCCGCTGCTGCTGTTGTTAAGTCATTGCCGTTGCCGCGCGCGCCGCCGCTTCGCTGCCGCTGCTGTTGCTGTTGCCGTCGCCAGCCGCCGTTGCTGTTAAGCTGCTGCCACCAGCAGCGTTGCTAGCTGGGTTGCTGCGCGACCAGCGTTGCAGTCGCGCCGTTGCTGTTGTTGCTGCTGTTGCTGTTAGCGTTGGCGTTACTGCTGCTGCTGCCGCTGTTGTTAAGCAGCTGCTGCTGTTGTTGCTGTTGCTGCGCCGTTGCTGTTGCTGCTGTTGTTGCCGTTGTTGCCGCTGCTGCTGCTGTTGCTGTTGCCGCTGTTGCTGCCGTTGTTGTTGCTGCCAGCAGGCTTGTTGCCGGTTGCTGTTGTTGCCGTTGTTATCGGTAAAGAAAGTTGCCGTTAGTTGCTGTTGTTAGTTGCTGTTGTTAAAGCAGCATGCTGCGCTGCTGCCGCCGCTGCTAATCACACTGCCGCTGCTGGGCTGCCGCTGCCATGCTGTTGTTAGTTGCTGCTGCTGTTGCTAGTTGCTTGCTGCTGGCAGCTGTTATGACACACGCGGCTGCTAAGCCGCCGCCGCTGCCAGCGCTGCCGTTGCTGTTGTTGCTGGCCGCCGCTGTTGTTGCTGCTGTTGTTACGCAGCTGCTCGCTAAGCAGCTATTGTTGGCAGCTACGCCACAGCAGCTGTTGCTAAGCAGCTGCTGTTGCGTTGCTGCCGCCGCGTTGTTGTTGCTGCTGCTGCCAGCAGCGCCGCTGCCGCAGCCGCCGCTGCTGTTAAGCCCTGTTGCCGCTGCTGCTGCCGCCGCCAGTTGCCGCCGCTGCTGCCGCCGCCGCTGCTGCCAGCGTTGTTGCTGCTGCCGTTGCTGTTGCGCAGCAGCAGCTGTTGCGCGCTGCTGCTGTTAGCAGCCAGCAGCTGCGTTGCTGCTGCGCACCTGGCGCTACAGCAGCAGCAGCCACGCGGCAGCCGCCGTTGCCGCCAGCTGCTGTTGCCAACCGTTGCTGCTGTTGTTACAGCGCCGTTGCAAGCGCCGCTGCTGCTGCTGCTGCCGCAGCGCAGCCGTTGCGCGCGCGCGGCTGCTGCTGGCAGCCGTTGCTACAGGCTCGCTGCTACTCGTTGCGCACTGCTGCCACATTGTTGCTGTTGCTGCTTACCAGCACTGGTAAAGGCTGTTGCTGCTGCTGCTATAAGCGGCAGCTACTGCTGTTGCTAACCGTTGCTGCCGTCCGCTGCTGCCAACTGCCGCCGCTGCCGCCGCTGCTGCTGCTGCCGCCGTTGTTGGCTGCTACAGCAAGGCTGCCAAACAGCCGCTGCTGCTTCGCCGCGCTGCTGCTGTTACGCACGCTGCTGCTGGCTGCCGCCGCCGCAGCAGCAGCGTTGGCGCCGGGCTGTTGTTGCCGTTGCTGCGCCAAGCGCTGGCAGCCGCTGTTGCTGTTGCTGCCGTTGCTGTCCGTTGCCGCTGCCGCTGCCAAGCGTTGTACCTGTTACACTGCCGCGCAGCGTTGCCGCTGTTGTTGCCATAATACGGCAGCTAAGCTGCTGCTGTTGCTGTTGTTGTTATGAGCAGCTGTTGCTGTTGTTAGTTGCTTGCGCCGTTGCGTTACAAAGCAGCCGTCGTTGCCAAATTACACAGCAGCCGCTGCTGCTGCTGCCGCTGCTGTTGCAGCCACCGCTGCTTGCCAGCAGCTGTTATTGCTGTTTGTTGTTGTTGTTGTTATGCTGCTGCTGCTGCTGCTGCTGCTGTTAACGTTGCTGTTAAGCTGTTGCGCAGTTGCTGCGCTGTTGCTGTTGCTGTTGCTGCCAGGTTGCCGTTGTTGTTGCCAGCTGCAGCTGCCGTTGGCAGCTGCTGCCGTTGTTGGCTGCTGTTGCCGCCAAGGCTGCTAAGTTGTTGTTAAGCAGCTTGTGCCGTTGCTGTTAGTTAGTTGTTAAAAGAAAGAGCAGCAAAGGTTGCTGTTGTTGTTATGTTAGCTGCTGCTGCTGCTGCCAGCAGCAGCAGCGTTGCTGCTGCTGCTGCTGCTGCTGCTGCTGTTGCTGTTGCCGCTGCGCAGCCAAACAGCAGCGTTGCGCGCCGTTGCTGGTTGTTAAGCCGTTGTTGTTGCTGCTAAGTTGCTGTTGCCAAACGAGCTGCAGCTGCTTGCTGTTGCGAGCAATCGCGCTGCCGCCGCTGCTGCCGCTGTTGCTGTTGCTGCTGCTGCTGTTGCTGCTGGCTGCTGCCGCTGTTGCTGTAAGCGTTGCTGCCGCTTGCTGCCCTGCTGCTGCTATGTTGCTGTTGTTGCTGCTGCTGTTGCTGCTGCTAGCGCTGCCGTTGCCAACCGTTGCCGCTGCTGCCGCTGCTGCTGCTGCTGCTGCTGCTGTTGCTGTTGCTAATCGTGCCGCTAAATGCGCTGCCGCTGCTGCTGCTGCGTTGCTGCCGCTGCCAGCAGCAACCGCTGCTGCCGCTGCCGCTGCCGTTAAGACCAGCAGCAGCAGCAGCAGCCTGCTGCCAAGCTGTTGGCAACAAGGTTGCTGCCAGCACGCGCAGCAAATCAAGCTGCCGCCGCTGCAGCCAGCAGCCATGCTGCGCAGCTGCTGCCGGTGCAATCGTTGCTGTTGTTGCCGCTGCTGCTGCTGCTACAGCAAAGATCCAGCTAAGCGTTAAGCGTTGAGCAACAAGCTGTTGCTGCTGCTGCTGCTGTTAAAGCTGTTGCTGTTATCGCGTTGCTGAAAACACAAACAGCAGCGTTGCTACGTTAGCAGCAGCAGCAGCAGTTAAGCAGTTGCTGTTACAGCGTTGTTAAAGTATGGTGCCGTTGCTTTGCTGTTGCGCATACGTTGCTGCGCAAACTGCTGCTGCTGCTGTTGGCCGCGTTGCCGTTACAGCTACAGCAGCAGCGTTGCTGCCGTTGTTGCCAAGGTTGCCATGCCATTGTTAAGTAGTGAACACCTTCAGCTGCTGGGCGCACACGCCGAGTGGCTGTTGTTGCTGCTGCTGCCGCTGCTAAGCTGCTGTTGTTGCTGCTGCTGCCGTTGCTGCTGCTGCTGCCGCCGCCGCTGCTGCTGTTGCTGTTGCTGCGCGCCGCTGCTGCCGCAAGCTGCTGCTGCGCCGCTTGCTGCCGCCAGCAGCTGCCGCCGCCGTGCCGCCACCGCTGTTGTTAGTTGTTGTTGCCGCTGCTGTTGCAGCAGTTGCCAACGAGCCGCCGTTGCTGCTGCTGCCACAAGCCGCTGCTGCTGCCAGCTGCTGCTGCTGCCGCCGCCGCGTTGCTGCTGCCGCAGCGCCAAGCAGCCGTTGCTGCTGTTGCTAGCTGGCGCATCGCTGCCGCCGCTGCTGCCGCTGCTAGCCGCAGCCAACCAGCCGCAAGCCGCCGCCGCCGCTGCGTTGCTGCAGCTGCTGCTGCTGTTGTTGCTGCTGCTGCCGCTGCTGTTGCCGCCGGCAGCGGCAAGGCAGCGGCAGCGTTGTTGCCGTTGCTGCCGCTGCTGCGCCGCCGCTGCTGTTGCTGCGCTGCTGCCGCCGCTGCCGCCAGCGGCTGCCGGCAGCCAGCGGCGTTAGCGCGCCGCCGCTGCCGCCGCTGCTGCTGCTGCTGCTGCTGCTAATCGCCGAACCCCAGCAGCGCGCCGCCGCCGCCGCGTTGCCGCTGCTGCTGCTGCCTGGCTAACGCCGCTACAGGCCGCCGCCGCTGCTGCCGTTGCCAGCCACAGCGGCTGCCGCTGTTGGCGCAACGGAGCGTTGCTGCTGCCGCTGCTGCTGCTGCTGTTAATCGTTGTTGTTGTTGCTGTTGCGCTCGCGTTGCCGTTGCTGCTAATTGTTAGCGCTGCTGCCGCTGTTAAGCAATTGCCGTTGCTGCTGTTGTTAAGCAGCAGCAGCAAGTGTTGCCAGTTGGCAAACGTTGGCAGCAGCTGCTGCTGCTGTTGCCGTTAAGCGTTAACCAGCCGCTGTTGCTGCTGGCGCAACGCGCTGCTGCTGCAGTTGAGCTAACAGCTGTTGCTAAACATGCTGCGTTCGTTACGAGTTGCTGGCAGCAGCGCTGGGCAGCCGCTGCTGCTGTTGCTGCTGTTGCTGCCGCTGCTGCTGCCAGCGTTGCCGCCGTTGGTTACGACCCGCAGCGCGCCAAGCTGTTGCTGCTGCTGCTGTTGCCAACGCTGTTGCCGGCAGCGTTGCCGTTGTTGCTGCTGCTGCTGCAGCAGCAGTGTTGCCGCTGCCGTTGTTGCTGCTGCCGCTGCCGCTGCCGGGCTGCGCCAAGCGGCTGCTGCTGGGCAGCTGCCGGTTGCTAAGCTGCCGCTGCCGCTGCCGCCGCGTTGCTTGCTGCTGTTGGGCCGCTGGCTAAGGCCGCTGCTGCCGCTGCTGTTGCCATGAGCAGCCGCTGCTGTTGGCCGCGCCGCGCTGCTACAGCGCGCCGCTGCTGCCGCTGGCAGCTAAGCCGCCGCGGTGCAGCGCCGCTCGCTGCCACAGCAGCAGCAAGCGCCGCCAGCTGCCGCCGTTGCTGCTGTTGCCGTTAGCAGCCACCAGCCGCCAAGCGTTGGCGCCAGCAGCAGTTGCTTGCTTTTCGTTGTTGCCGTTGCGCCACAGCCCGCTGCCGCTGCTGTTGTTGTTGTTGCCGTTGCTGCTGCTGTTGCGTTGTTAAGCAGCTGCGGTTGCGGCAGCTGTTGCTGTTGCTGCTGAGCAGCCGTTAAGCAGCCAGCAGCAGCTGCTGCTGGCGTTGTTGCTGGCTGCTGCCAAACCGGCTCGCCAGCGCAGCGCGCGCCGCTGTTGCTGCCGCAGCCGCCAAACGGTTGGGTCGCCGCTGGCCGCCGCCGCTGCTGGCAGCCGCCGCTGTTGGGCTGCTGTTGCCGCTGTTGTTGCAGCCGTTGCAGTTGTTGCGCAGCCGCGTTGCGCAGCATACGGCTGCTGCCGCCGCCGCTGCCGTTGCAGCAGCAGCTAACCAGCTGCTGCGCGCCGCTGCGCTGCCGCGTTGCTGTTGCTGTTGCTGTTGCTGCTGCCGCTGCCGCTGCTTGGCAGCTGTTGTTGCGAGCAGCTGCTGCTCGCCGCTGCTGCCGCTGCCGCCGCCGTTGCTGCTGTTGCTGTTGGGCGCCGTTGCGCGTCGCTGCTGCCGTTGGCTGCTGGTTAAGCTGGCTGCTGCTGGGCCGCTGCTGTTGTTGTTGCTGTTGTTGAGCACCGCGCCGGTTGCCGCCGGGCCGCTGCTGCCGTTGCTGTTGCTGTTAAGCAGCTTTCGTTGGCCGCCGTCGGCTGCGTTGCTGTTGGTTGGGTTGTTGTTGCTGTTAGCTGTGGTTGTTGTTGTTGTTGGTGCTGCCGCTGCTGCTGCAGCAGCTAAGTGTTGCTGCTACAGCAACTGTTACAGCACCAGCAGTGAGCAACCTGTTGCTATGCCAAACGTTGTTAGTTGCTGCGCAGCTATGCGCCGTTATAGTTATTGTTAAGCTGCCGCTGCTGCTGCCGCTGCTGCCGTTGTTATGACATGTTGTTGTTATGCGCCGCTGTTACAGCAGCAGTTGCGCAGCAGCAGTTGCCGTTGTTGTTGTTGCTGCTGGCGCAACTGTTGCTGCTGTTGCCGTTAAGCAGCCGTTACAGCCGTTGCTGTTGTTAAGCAGCGTTGCTGGCAGCGTTGTTGCGCAGCAAGGCGCGTTAGCAGCAGCCGCATGAGCAGCGTTGCTAAGCCGCGCTGCCAGCAGCAGCAGCGTTGCCGTTGCTATAGTTAGCAGCTACAGCGCACAAACAAGGCGTTACAATCAGCAAGCGTTGCTGCTGTTAGTTGCCAACGCCGAGCGTTGCGTTGCTGCTGGCAGCTAAGCGCTGCTGTTGTTACAGCAGTTGGTTACAGCAGCGCGTTGCTGCTGGCTGCTGGCAGCTGCTGCTGTTGCTGCTGTTAGCAGCTGCTGCTGCTGCTGGGTTGTTAGCAGGTTGTTGTTGCTGCTGCTGCTGCTGCCAGCAGCATGTTGCTGCGCGCCGTTGCTGTTGCGCTAAGCTACAGCAGCAGCAGCAGCGTTGCTGCAGTCGCAGCAGCTGTCGCTGTTGTTAGCTTGCGCGTTGCAGCGTTGCCAAGCGTTGGCGCTGCTGCATGCTGCTGCTGCTGCCAGCAGCAGCAGCAGCGTGTTGCCGCTGCTGCTGCCGTTGGCGCAGCAAGGCTGCCGCTGTTAGCGAAACAGCAGCGTTGCTGCTGGCTGCTGCTGCGCCGCGCAGCGCGCCGCTGCTGCCGCCGCCGCTGCTACAGCTGCGCAGCAGCGCTGCTGCTGCTGTTGCTGGCGCAGCAGCGGCAGCTGCTGCCGGCAGCGCTGCCAAACAGCGCAAGCGCTGCTGCTGTTAAGCACCGTTATTGCTGCTGTTGCTGCTGTTGCGTTGCGCTGCTGTTGCTGCTGCTGCTGTTGTTAGCAGCAGCAGCTGCTGCTGTTGCTGCTGTTGCTGTTAGCAGCTGTTAAACCCACGCAGTTGCTGTCAGCTGTTGGCGCCAACAGCTGCTGCTGCTGCTGCTGGCAGTTGCTGCTGCTGCTGCTGCTGCCGCTGCTGCTGCTGTTGCTAAGCGCGCAACGTTGCTGCCGTTAGTTGCTGCTGCTGCTGCTGCGTTGCTGCTGTTAAGCGCAAACCGTTGGTTGCTACAAACAGCTGCTGTTACAGCTGCTGCCGCCGTTGCATCAGCAGCGCTGCCACCGCTGTTGCTGTTGCGCAACGTTGCTGCCGCGCGGCTGCTGCCGTTGCTGCAAATCGTTGCTGCTGTTGCTGTTGCTGTTGCTGTTGCCGTTGCTGTTGTTAAACGTTAAGCAGCAGCTGTTGTTGGTTGTTGCTGTTGCTGCTGTTGAGCAGCTAACTCAGCTGTTACTAAGCGTTGCGCAACGTTGCTGTTGCTGCTAAGCTGCTGCCGTTGCTGGTATAGCACGTTGCTGGTTGCCAGCAAATTGTTGCTGGCGCAGCTGTTACAAGCTGCCGCTGCTGCTAAGCGCGCCGCTGGTATATATATGAGCTGTTGTTGCTGGCAAAATCGTTGCTACAGCAACGTTGCTGCTGCTGTTGCTGTTAAGTTGCTAAGCAGCAGCAGCAGCCGTTGCCGTTGTTATGTTGCTGCAGCAGCAGCCAACTGCGCTGCTGGAGCAGCTGCTGTTGTTGCAGCTGTTGCTGTTGTTGCTGCTGCTGCTGCTGCTGTTGCAGCTGCTGTTAGTACTGCTGCTGTTGCCGCTGCGCAGCAGCAGCTGCTGCCGTTGCTGCCAACAGCTGCTGTTGTTGTTGCGTTGCTGCGCCGTTGTTGTTGCTGCTGTTGCCGTTGTTGCAGCTGTTGTTGTTAGCCGTTGCTGCCGCCGCCGCCGCGTTGTTGTTGCTGCAGTTGTTGCTATAGCCAAACAACGTTAAGTTGCTGTTAAGCTGTTGCGCAGCGCTGTTGGTTGCCGCGCAGCTGCTGCTGTTGTTGCTGTTGCTGCTGCTGGCTGTTGGCAGCAGCAGCGCAGCGGCAGCTCGTTGTTGCCGTTGCTGTTACAGCTGCTGCTGCCGCTGCTGCTGTTGTTGCTGCTGTTACAGCCAAGGTTGCTGCTGCTGCTGCCGCTGCTGCTTTAGTAAAGACCGAAGCAGCAGCTAGTTGCTGCCGTTGCTGTTGCGGTGCAGCAGCAGCACCTCGAAGCAGCAGTTGCTGTTGTTGGCGCCAAGTTGCCGCCGTTGCTGCTGGTTATAGCACACCAGCAGCAAGCTGCCGCCGGTTGCTGCTTGCTGCTGCTGTCAGCAGCACTAGCAGTGTTGCTGTTGTTGTTGCGTTAGCAGCAGTAGCAGCAGCAGTAGCAGTAGCAGCAGCAGCAGCAGCAGCAGCAGTAGCAGTAGCACTAGCAGTAGCAGCAGCAGCAGCAGCAGCAGCAGTAGCAGTAGCACTAGCAGTAGCAGCAGCAGCAGCAGCAGTAGCTGCAGTAGAAGTATACGATCATAATCACATCCTTGCTAATTAAGAACATAACTCTAGGCAGAGACTTTGAGGGATAATAATAATATTCTTCAAATAAACTTATTTTAATGGAGTAGCACTCCAGTGCTACAGCCACGGTGAAGGTTAGGTAGGTCACTCCAGCGCTACAGCCAGGGTGAAGGTTAGGTAGGTCACTCCAGCGCTACAGCCAGGGTGAAGGTTAGGTAGGTCACTCCAGCGCTACAGCCAGGGTGAAGGTTAGGTAGGTCACTCCAGAGCTACAGCCACGGTGAAGGTTAGGTAGGTCACTCCAGCGCTACAGCCACGGTGAAGGTTAGGTAGGTCACTCCAGCGCTACAGCCACGGTGAAGGTTAGGTAGGTCACTCCAGCGCTACAGCCACGGTGAAGGTTAGGTAGGTCACTCCAGCGCTACAGCCAGGGTGAAGGTTAGGTAGGTCACTCCAGCGCTACAGCCACGGTGAAGGTTAGGTAGGTCACTCCAGCGCTACAGCCACGGTGAAGGTTAGGTAGGTCACTCCAGCGCTACAGCCAGGGTGAAGGTTAGGTAGGTCACTCCAGCGCTACAGCCAGGGTGAAGGTTAGGTAGGTCACTCCAGTGCTACAGCTCACTCCACGGTGAAGGTTAGGTAGGTCACTCCAGCGCTACAGCCAGGGTGAAGGTTAGGTAGGTCACTCCAGCGCTACAGCCAGGGTGAAGGTTAGGTAGGTCACTCCAGCGCTACAGCCAGGGTGAAGGTTAGGTAGGTCACTCCAGCGCTACAGCCAGGGTGAAGGTTAGGTAGGTCACTCCAGCGCTACAGCCAGGGTGGAGGTTAGGTAGGTCACTCCAGCGCTACAGCCACGGTGAAGGTTAGGTAGGTCACTCCAGCGCTACAGCCAAGGTGAAGGTTATGTAGGTCACTCCAGCGCTACAGCCAGGCTGAAGGTTAGGTAGGTCACTCCAGCGCTACAGCCAGGGTGAAGGTTAGGTAGGTCACTCCAGCGCTACAGCCAGGGTGAAGGTTAGGTAGGTCACTCCAGCGCTACAGCCAGGGTGAAGGTTAGGTAGGTCACTCCAGCGCTACAGCCAGGGTGAAGGTTAGGTAGGTCACTCCAGCGCTACAGCCACGGTGAAGGTTAGGTAGGTCACTCCAGCGCTACAGCCAGGGTGAAGGTTAGGTAGGTCACTCCAGCGCTACAGCCACGGTGAAGGTTAGGTAGGTCACGTGACTGCTACAGCCAGGGTGAAGGTTAGGTAGGTCACTCCAGCGCTACAGCCACGGTGAAGGTTAGGTAGGTCACTCCAGCGCTACAGCCAGGGTGAAGGTTAGGTAGGTCACTCCAGCGCTACAGCCAGGGTGAAGGTTAGGTAGGTCACTCCAGCGCTACAGCCACGGTGAAGGTTAGGTCACTCCAGCGCTACAGCCACTCCAGCGCTACAGCCAGGGTGAAGGTTAGGTAGGTCACTCCAGCGCTACAGCCAGGGTGAAGGTTAGGTAGGTCACTCCAGCGCTACAGCCACGGTGAAGGTTAGGTAGGTCACTCCAGCGCTACAGCCACGGTGAAGGTTAGGTAGGTCACTCCAGCGCTACAGCCAGGGTGAAGGTTAGGTAGGTCACTCCAGCGCTACAGCCAGGGTGAAGGTTAGGTAGGTCACTCCAGCGCTACAGCCAGGGTGAAGGTTAGGTAGGTCACTCCAGCGCTACAGCCAGGGTGAAGGTTAGGTAGGTCACTCCAGCGCTACAGCCACGGTGAAGGTTAGGTAGGTCACTCCAGCGCTACAGCCAGGGTGAAGGTTAGGTAGGTCACTCCAGCGCTACAGCCAGGGTGAAGGTTAGGTAGGTCACTCCAGCGCTACAGCCGTCACTCCAGCGCTACAGCCACGGTGAAGGTTAGGTAGGTCACTCCAGCGCTACAGCCAGGGTGAAGGTTAGGTAGGTCACTCCAGCGCTACAGCCAGGGTGAAGGTTAGGTAGGTCACTCCAGCGTGAAGGTTAGGTAGGTCACTCCAGCGCTACAGCCAGGGTGAAGGTTAGGTAGGTCACTCCAGCGCTACAGCCACGGTGAAGGTTAGGTAGGTCACTCCAGCGCTACAGCCAAGGTGAAGGTTATGTAGGTCACTCCAGCGCTACAGCCAGGGTGAAGGTTAGGTAGGTCACTCCAGCGCTACAGCCAGGGTGAAGGTTAGGTAGGTCACTCCAGCGCTACAGCCAGGGTGAAGGTTAGGTAGGTCACTCCAGCGCTACAGCCACGGTGAAGGTTAGGTAGGTCACTCCAGCGCTACAGCCAGGGTGAAGGTTAGGTAGGTCACTCCAGCGCTACAGCCAGGGTGAAGGTTAGGTAGGTCACTCCAGCGCTACAGCCAGGGTGAAGGTTAGGTAGGTCACTCCAGCGCTACAGCCAGGGTGAAGGTTAGGTAGGTCACTCCAGCGCTACAGCCACAGTGTTAGGTAGGATAGGTAGGTCACTCCAGCGCTACAGCCACGGTGAAGGTTAGGTAGGTCACTCCAGCGCTACAGCCAGGGTGAAGGTTAGGTAGGTC
>NC_091299.1:33134314-33156814 GCF_038502225.1 Cherax quadricarinatus
CGTCCTCTCTAAATCACTGCTCTTTCTCTCTAAATCACTGCTCGTCCTCTCTAAATTACTGCTCGTCTTCTCTAAATCACTGCTTGTCGTCTCTAAATCACTGCTCGTCCTCTCTAAATCACTGCTCGTCCTCTCTAAATTATTGCTCGTCCTCTCTAAATCACTGCTCGTCCTCTCTAAATCACTGCTCGTCCTCTCTAAATCACTGCTCGTTCTCTCCAAATCACTGCTCGTCCTCTCTAAATCACTGCTCGTCCTCTCTAAATCACTGCTCGTTCTCTCTAAATCACTGCTCGTCCTCTCTAAATCACTGCTCGTCCTCTAAATCACTGCTCGTCCTCTCTAAATAACTGATCGTCCTCTCAAAATCACTGCTCGTCCTCTCTAAATCACTGCTCTTTCTCTCTAAATCACTGCTCGTCCTCTCCAAATCATTGCTCGTTCTCTCTAAATCACTGCTCGTCCTCTCTAAATCATTGCTCGTCCTCTCCAAATCACTGCTCGTTCTCTCTAAATCACTGCTCGTCCTCTCTAAATCACTGCTCGTCCTCTCTAAATCACTGCTCGTCCTCTCTAAATCACTGCTCGTCCTCTCTAAATCACTGCTCGTCCTCTCTAAATCACTGCTCGTCCTCTCTAAATCACTGCTCATCTTCTCTAAATCACTGCTCGTTCTATCTAAATCACTGCTCGTCCTCTCTAAATCACTGCTCGTCCTCTCTAAATCACTGCTCGTCCTCTCTAAATAACTGCTCGTTCTCTCTAAATCACTGCTCGTCCTCTCTAAATCACTCCTCGTCCTCTCTAAATCACTGCTCGTCCTCTCTAAATCACTGCTCGCCCTCTCTAAATCACTGCTCATCCTCTCTAAATCACTGCTCGTCCTCTCTAAATCACTGTTCGTCCTCTCTAAATCACTGCTCGTCCTCTCTAAATCACTGCTCGTCCTCTCTAAATCACTGCTTGTCCTCTCTAAATCACTGCTCGTCCTCTCTAAATCACTGCTCGTTCTCTCTAAATCACTACTCGTCCTCTCTAAATCACTGCTCGTTCTCTCAAAATCACTGCTCGTCCTCTCAAAATCACTGTTCGTCCTCTCTAAATCACTGCTCGTTCTATCTAAATCACTGCTAGTCCTCTCTAAATCACTGCTCGTCCTCTCCAAATCACTGCTCGTCCTCTCTAAATCACTGCTCGTCCTCTCTAAATCACTGCTCGTCCTCTCTAAATCACTGCTCGTTCTCTCTAAAGCACTGCTCGTCCTCTCTACATCACTGCTCGTCCTCTCTAAATCACTGCTCGTCCTCTCCAAAACACTGCTCGTCCTCTATAAATCACTGCTCGTCCTCTCTTAAACACTACTCGTCCTCTCTAAATCACTGCTCGTCCTCTCTAAATCACTGCTCGTCCTCTCTAAATCACTGCTCGTCCTCTCTAAATCACTGCTCGTCCTCTCTAAATCACTGCTCGTCCTCTCTAAATCACTGCTCGTCCTCTCTAAATCACTGCTCGTCCTCCCTAAATCACTGCTCGTCCTCTCTAAATCACTGCTCGTCCTCTCTGAATCACTGCTCGTCCTCTCTAAATCACTGCTCGTTCTCTCCAAATCACTGCTCGTCCACTCTAAATCACTGCTCGTCCTCTCTAAATTACTGCTCGTCCTCTCTAAATCACTGCTCGTTCTCTCTAAATCACTGCTCGTCCTCTCCAAATCATTGCTCGTTCTCTCTAAATCACTGCTCGTCCTTTCTAAATCACTGCTCGTCCTATCCAAATCACTGCTCGTCCTCTCTAAATCATTGCTCGTCCTCTCCAAATCACTGCTCGTTCTCTCTAAATCACTGCTCGTCCTCTCTAAATCACTGCTCGTCCTCTCTAAATCACTGCTCGTCCTCTCTAAATCACTGCTCGTCCTCTCTAAATCACTGCTCGTCCTCTCTAAATCACTGCTCGTCCTCTCTAAATCACTGCTCGTCCTCTCTAAATCACTGCTCGTCCTCTCTAAATCACTGCTCTTCCTCTCTAAATCACTGCTCGTCTTCTCTAAATCACTGCTCGTCATCTCTAAATCACTGCTCGTCCTCTCTAAATCACTGCTCGTCCTTTCTAAATCACTGCTCGTTCTCTCAAAATCACTGCTCGTCCTCTTTAAATCACTGCTCGTTCTATCTAAATCAATGCTCGTCCTCTCCAAATCACTGCTCGTCCTCTCTAAATCACTGCTCGTCCTCTCCAAATCACTGCTCGTTCTCTCTAAATCACTGCTCGTCCTCTCTAAATCACTGCTCGTCCTCTCTAAATCACTGCTCGTCCTCTCTAAATCATTGCTCGTCCTCTCTAAATTACTGCTCGTTCTCTCTAAATCACTGCTCTTTCTCTCAAAATCACTGCTCGTCCTCTCTAAATCACTGCTCGTCCTCTCTAAATTACTGCTCGTCCTTTCTAAATCACTGCTCGTCCTCTCTAAATCACTGCTCGTCCTCTCTAAATCACTGCTCGTTCTCTCCAAATCACTGCTCGTCCTCTCTAAATCACTGCTCGTCCTCTCTAAATCACTGCTCGGCCTCTCTAAATTACTGCTCGTCCTCTCTAAATCACTGCTCGTCCTCTCTAAATCACTGCTCGTCCTCTCTAAATCACTGCTCGTCCTCTCTAAATTACTGCTCGTCCTTTCTAAATCACTGCTCGTCCTTTCTAAATCACTGCTCGTCCTCTCTAAATCACTGCTCGTTCTCTCCAAATCACTGCTCGTCCTCTCTAAATCACTGCTCGTCCTCTCTAAATCACTGCTCGCTCTCTCTAAATTACTGCTCGTCCTCTCTAAATCACTGCTCGTTCTCTCTAAATCACTGCTCGTCCTCTCTAAATTACTGCTCGTCCTCTCCAAATCACTACTCGTCCTCTCTAAATCACTGCTCTTTCTCTCTAAATCACTGCTCGTCCTCTCTAAATTACTGCTCGTCCTCTCTAAATCACTGCTCGTCCTCTCTAAATCACTGCTCGTCCTCTCTAAATCACTGCTCGTCCTCTCTAAATTACTGCTCGTCCTCTCTAAATCACTGCTCGTCCTCTCTAAATCACTGCTCGTCCTCTCTAAATCACTGCTCGTTCTCTCCAAATCACTGCTCGTCCTCTCTAAATCACTGCTCGTCCTCTCTAAATCACTGCTCGTCCTCTCTAAATTACTGCTCGTCCTCTCTAAATCACTGCTCGTTCTCTCTAAATCACTGCTCGTCCTCTCTAAATTACTGCTCGTCCTCTCCAAATCACTGCTCGTCCTCTCTAAATCACTGCTCGTCCTCTCCAAATCACTGCTCGTCCTCTCCAAATCACTGCTCGTCCTCTCCAAATCACTGCTCGTCCTCTCCAAATCACTGCTCGTCCTCTCTAAATCACTGCTCGTCGTCTCCAAATCACTGCTCGTCCTCTCCAAATCACTGCTCGTCCTCTCTAAATCACTTCTCGTCGTCTCCAAATGACTGCTCGTTCTCTCCAAATCACTGCTCGTCCTCTCTAAATCACTGCTCGTCCTCTCCAAATCACTGCTCGTCCTCTCCAAATCACTGCTCGTCCTCTCCAAATCACTGCTCGTCCTCTCCAAATCACTGCTCGTCCTCTCTAAATCACTGCTCGTCCTCTCCAAATCACTGCTCGTCCTCTCTAAATCACTGCTCGTCGTCTCAAAATCACTGCTCGTCCTTTCCAGATCACTGCTCGTCCTCTCTAAATCACTGCTCGTCCTCTCCAAATCACTGCTCGTCCTCTCTAAATCACTGCTCGTCCTCTCTAAATCACTGCTCGTCGTCTCCAAATCACTGCTCGTCCTCTCTAAATCACTGCTCGTCCTCTCTAAATCACTGCTCGTCCTCTCCAAATCACTGCTCGTCCTCTCTAAATCACTGCTCGTCCTCTCTAAATCACTGCTCGTCCTCTCTAAATTACTGCTCGTCCTTTCTAAATCACTGCTCGTCCTCTCTAAATCACTGCTCGTCCTCTCTAAATCACTGCTCGTTCTCTCCAAATCACTGCTCGTCCTCTCTAAATCACTGCTCGTCCTCTCTAAATCACTGCTCGTCCTCTCTAAATTACTGCTCGTCCTCTCTAAATCACTGCTCGTCCTCTCTAAATCACTGCTCGTCCTCTCTAAATCACTGCTCGTCCTCTCTAAATTACTGCTCGTCCTTTCTAAATCACTGATCGTTCTCTCCAAATCACTGCTCGTCCTCTCTAAATCACTGCTCGTTCTCTCCAAATCACTGCTCGTCCTCTCTAAATCACTGCTCTTCTTCTCCAAATCACTGCTCGTCCTCTCTAAATCACTGCTCGTTCTCTCCAAATCACTGCTCGTCCTCTCTAAATCACTGCTCGTTCTCTCTAAATTACTGCTCGTCCTCTCTAAATCACTGCTCGTTCTCTCTAAATCACTGCTCGTCCTCTCTAAATTACTGCTCGTCCTCTCCAAATCACTACTCGTCCTCTCTAAATCACTGCTCTTTCTCTCTAAATCACTGCTCGTCCTCTCTAAATTACTGCTCGTCCTCTCTAAATCACTGCTCGTCCTCTCTAAATCACTGCTCGTCCTCTCTAAATCACTGCTCGTCCTCTCTAAATTACTCCTCGTCCTCTCTAAATCACTGCTCGTCCTCTCTAAATCACTGCTCGTCCTCTCTAAATCACTGCTCGTTCTCTCCAAATCACTGCTCGTCCTCTCTAAATCACTGCTCGTCTTCTCTAAATCACTGCTCGTCCTCTCTAAATTACTGCTCGTCCTCTCTAAATCACTGCTCGTTCTCTCTAAATCACTGCTCGTCCTCTCTAAATTACTGCTCGTCCTCTCCAAATCACTGCTCGTCCTCTCTAAATCACTGCTCGTCCTCTCCAAATCACTGCTCTTCCTCTCCAAATCACTGCTCGTCCTCTCCAAATCACTGCTCGTCCTCTCCAAATCACTGCTCGTCCTCTCTAAATCACTGCTCGTCGTCTCCAAATCACTGCTCGTCCTCTCCAAATCACTGCTCGTCCTCTCTAAATCACTTCTCGTCGTCTCCAAATGACTGCTCGTTCTCTCCAAATCACTGCTCGTCCTCTCTAAATCACTGCTCGTCCTCTCCAAATCACTGCTCGTCCTCTCCAAATCACTGCTCGTCCTCTCCAAATCACTGCTCGTCCTCTCCAAATCACTGCTCGTCCTCTCTAAATCACTGCTCGTCCTCTCCAAATCACTGCTCGTCCTCTCTAAATCACTGCTCGTCGTCTCAAAATCACTGCTCGTCCTTTCCAGATCACTGCTCGTCCTCTCTAAATCACTGCTCGTCCTCTCCAAATCACTGCTCGTCCTCTCTAAATCACTGCTCGTCGTCTCCAAATCACTGCTCGTCCTCTCTAAATCACTGCTCGTCCTCTCTAAATCACTGCTCGTCCTCTCCAAATCACTGCTCGTCCTCTCTAAATCACTGCTCGTCCTCTCTAAATCACTGCTCGTCCTCTCTAAATCACTGCTCGTTTTCTCTAAATCACTGTTCGTCCTCTCCAAATCACTGCTCGTCCTATCTAAATCACTGCTCGTCCTCCAAATCACTGCTCGTCCGCTCTAAATCACTGCTCGTCCTCTCTAAATCACTGCTCGTCCTCTCTAAATCACTGCTCGTCGTCTCCAAATCACTGCTCGTCCTCTCTAAATCACTGCTCGTCCTCTCTAAATCACTGCTCGTCCTCTCTAAATCACTGCTCGTCCTCTCCAAATCACTGCTCGTCCTCTCCAAATCACTGCTCGTCCTTTCTAAATCACTGCTCGTCCTCTCCAAATCACTGCTCGTCGTCGCTAAATCACTGCTCGTCGTCTCCAAATCACTGCTCGTCCTCTCCAAATCACTGCTCGTCCTCTCTAAATCACTGCTCGTCCTCTCCAAATCACTGCTCGTCCTCTCTAAATCACTGCTCGTCGTCTCCTAATCACTGCTCGTCCTCTATAAATCACTGCTCGTCCTCTCTAAATCACTGCTCGTCCTCTCCAAATCACTGCTCGTCCTCTCTAAATCACTGCTCGTCCTCTCTAAATCACTGCTCGTCCTCTCTAAATCACTGTTCGCCCTCTCCAAATCACTGCTCGTCCTCTCTAAATCACTGCTCCTCCTCTCTAAATCACTGCTCGTCCTCTCTAAATCACTGCTCGTAATCTCCAAATCTCTGCTCGTCCTCTCCAAATCACTGCTCGTCCTCTCTAAATCACTGCTCGTCCTCCCCAAATCACTGCTCGTCTTCTCTAAATCACTGCTCGTCCTCTCCAAATCACTGCTCGTCCTCTCTAAATCACTGCTCGTCCTCTCTAAATCACTGCTCGTCCTCTCTAAATCATTGCTCGTCCTCTCCAAATCACTGCTCGTCCTCTCCAAATCACTGCTCGTCCTTTCTAAATCACTGCTCGTCCTCTCCAAATCACTGCTCGTCCTCTCTAAATCACTGCTCGTCGTCTCCAAATCACTGCTCGTCCTCTCCAAATCACTGCTCGTCCTCTCTAAATCACTGCTCGTCCTCTCCAAATCACTGCTCGTCCTCTCTAAATCACTGCTCGTTCTCTCTAAATCACTGCTCGTCCTCTCTAAATCACTGCTCGTCCTCTCCAAATCACTGCTCGTCCTCTCTTAATCACTGCTCGTCCTCTCTAAATCACTGCTCGTCCTCTCTAAATCACTGCTCGTCCTCTCCAAATCACTGCTCGTCCTCTCCAAATCACTGCTCGTCCTCTCCAAATCACTGCTCGTCCTCTCTAAATCACTGCTCGTCCTCTCCAAATCACTGCTCGTCCTCTCCAAATCACTGCTCGTCCTCTCTAAATCACTGCTCGTTCTCTCCAAATCACTGCTCGTTCTCTCCAAATCACTGCTCGTTCTCTCCAAATCACTGCTCGTTCTCTCCAAATCACTGCTCGTTCTCTCCAAATCACTGCTCGTTCTCTCCAAATCACTGCTCGTCCTCTCTAAATCACTGCTCGTTCTCTCCAAATCACTGCTCGTCCTCTCTAAATCACTGCTCGTCCTCTAAATCATTGCTCGTCCTCTCCAAATCACTGCTCGTCCTCTCTAAATCACTGCTCGTCCTCTCTAAATCACTGCTCGTCCTCTCTAAATCACTGCTCGTCCTCTCCAAATCACTACTCGTCCTCTCTAAATCACTGCTCGTCCTCTCTAAATCACTGCTCGTCCTCTCTAAATCACTGCTCGTCCTCTCTAAATCACTGCTCGTCCTCTCTAAATCACTGCTCGTCCTCTCTAAATCACTGCTCGTCCTCTCCAAATCACTGCTCGTCCTCTCTAAATCACTGCTCGTCCTCTCCAAATCACTGCTCGTCCTCTCTAAATCACTGCTCGTCCTCTCCAAATCACTGCTCGTCAACATTTATCATCAAACACATGTTCGTCTGCTCGCTTAATTACGTTATCTATTTAGAACTGATTTTTTAGCTCAGAGTCTCGACCCCCACAAACACAACCCGGTCAACACACAGAAATTCAGAGAAATTTATTATTATTATTATTATTATTATTATTATTATTATTATTATTATTATTATTATTATTATTATTATTGTTGTTGTTGTTACTGTTATTAGTAATTATTTTCATTATTATTAGTAGCAATGGTATTGTTATTTATTATTATTATTATTATTATTATTATTATTATTATTATTATTATTATTATTATTATTATTGCTTTTTTTGTTGTAAAGCTGGAAAAAGTACACTAGACGGACACCAAAGGACAGAAAGATTAGAGGTGACATGATTACGACGTAATGAATACTGAGAGGAGGTAAAAGTGTGGACAGCGTTAGTGTGAGAGGTGAGTCTCAGGTACACAAGGGAAGTGGAACGACCTAGACACTGAAGTGATAGAGGCAGAGTCCTTACATAGCTTTAAGAAGAGGTATGATAGGAATGACGTAGCCAGGAGAGAGTGTACCCAGTAGCTGCCAGGAGAGAGGTTGGGCCAGGAGCTGTAAATCGACCCCTGTAACCACATATAGGCGACTACACACAAACATGTACGTACATACATACTACATACATAAATACATGCATACATATATACATGTATACACACACACACACACACACACACACACACACGCATGGGATAACAGGGAAGGCACTACAATGGATCAGGGAATACTTGTCAGGAAGACAGCAGCGAGTCATGGTACGTGGCGAGGTGTCAGAGTGGGCACCTGTGACCAGCGGGGTCCCGCAGGGGTCAGTCCTAGGACCAGTGCTGTTTCTGGTATTTGTGAACGACATGACGGAAAGGAATAGACTCCGAAGTGTCCCTGTTTACAGATGACGTGAAGATGATGAGAAGAATTCATTCGATCGAAGACCAGGCAGAACTACAAAGGGATCTGGACAGGCTGGAGACCTGGTCCAGCAATTGGCTCCTGGAGTTCAACCGCACCAAGTGCAAAGTCATGAAGAATGGGGAAGGGCAGAGAAGACCGCAGACGGAGTACAGTCTAGGGGGCCAGAGACTACAAACCTCACTCAAGGAAAAAGATCTTGGGTTGAGTATAACACCAGGTACATCTCCTGAAGCGCACAGCAACCAAATAACTGCTGCAGCATATGGGCGCCTAGCAAACCTCAGAACAGCATTCCGACATCTTAATAAGGAATCGTTCAGGATCCTGTACACCGTGTACGTTAGGCCCATATTGGAGTATGCGGCACCAGTTTGGAACCCACACCTAGCCAAGCATGTGAATAAACTAGAGGAAGTGCAAAGGTTTGCAACAAGACTAGTTCCAGAGCTAAGAGGTATGTCCTACGAGGAGAGGTTAAGGGAAATCAACCTGACGACACTGGAGGACAGGAGAGATAGGGGGGACATGATAACGACACACAAAATACTGAGAGGAATTGACAAGGTGGACAAAGACAGGATGTTCCAGACATGATACACAGCAACAAGGGGACACAGTTGGAAGTTGAAGGCACAGATGAATCACAGCGATGTTAGGAAGCATTTCTTCAGCCACAGAGTAGTCAGGAAGTGGAATAGTTCGGGAAGCTATGTAGTGGAGGCAGAATCCATACATAGCTTTAAGCAGAGGTATGATAAAGCACACGGTTCAGGGAGAGTGACCTAGTAGAGACAAGTGAAGAGGCGGGACCAGGAGCTTTGACTCGACCCTTGCAACCTCAACTAGGTGAGTACAACTAGGCGAGTACACACACACACACACACGCTGTGCGTGCCCCTAACCACAGTCTTCAATATATCCCTTGAAACTGGGCAACTACCTGAGATATGGAAGACGGCAAATGTAGTCCCCATTTTTAAGAAAGGAGACAGAAACCAGGCACTAAACTACAGACCTGTGTCTCTGACGTGTATAGTATGCAAAGCCATGGAGAAGATTATCAGGAGGAGAGTGGTGGAGCACCTGGAACGGACCAAGATTATAAATGACAACCAGCATGGATTCATGGATGGCAAATCCTGTGTCACAAACCTTCTGGAGTTTTATGACAAGGTAACAGAAGTAAGACACGAGAGAGAGGGGCGGATAGACTGCATTTTCCTGGACTGCAGGAAAGCTTCTGCACTAATCTCACAAGAGATTAGTGCAGAAGCTGGAGGATCAGGCGCGTATAACAGGAAGGGCACTGCAATAGATCAGAAAACACCTGACAGGGAGGCAACGAGTTATGGTACGTGAAGCGGTATCACAGTGGGCACTTGTGACGAGCAGAGTCCCAAAGGGGTCAGTTCTAGGACCAGTGCTATTTTTGATATATGTGAATGACATGATGGAAGAAATTGACTCTGAAGTGTCCTTATTCGCATATGATGTGAAGTTAATGAGAAGAATTAAATCAGATGAGGATCAGGCACGACTACAAAGAGACCTGGACAGGCTGGACACGTGGTCCAGCAACTGGCTTCTCGAATTCAACGCTGCCAAATGCAAAGTCACGAAGATTTTGGAAGGGCAAAGAAGACCACAGAGAGAGTATAAGCTAGGTGGACAAAGACTGCAAACCTCACTCAAGGAGAAAGATCTTTGGGTGACCATAACACCGAGCACGTCTCCGGAGGCACACATCAACCAGATAATTGCTGCAGCATGTGGGCGCCTGGCAAACCTGAGAATAGCGCTCCCATACCTTAGTAAGGAATCGTTCAAGACTCTGTACACTGTGTACAGGCCCTTACTGGAGTATGCAGCACCAGTTTGGAACCCACAACTGGTTAAGCACGTCAAGAAGTTAGAGAAAGTACAAAGGTTTGCAACAAGGCTAGTCTCAGAGCTCAGGGGAATGTCCTACGATGAAAGGTTGAGGGAAATCTGACTGACGACACTGGAGGACAGAAGGGTCAGGGGAGACATGATAACGACATGCAAGATACTGCGTGGAGTAGATAAAGTGGACAGAGACAGGATGTTCCAGAGATGGGACACAGAAATAAGAGGTCACAATTGGAAGTTGAAGACTCCGATGAATCACAGGGATGTTAGGAAGTATTTCTTCAGTCACAAAGTTGTCAGGAAGTGGAATAGTCCGGAGTGTGATGTAGTGGAGGCAGGATCCATACATAGCTTTAAGAAGAGGTATGATGAAGCTCATGGGGCAGGAAAAGTGGACCTAGTGGTCACCACTGAAGAGGCGGGGCCAGGAGCTATGAATCAACCCCTGCAACCACAAGTAGGTGAGTACACACACACACACACACACACACACTCAAGTGTCATCGTATATCCGGCCACATAGAGAATGATTTAATGTATATCCGGCAACTCAGAACAGGTTTATTCAGTGCCATATTTACTGCGTATCCGGCTACTTGAACGCTTCCTCATTGCATATCCGGCCCCTTAATCTCTGGTTTAGCGAGGATCTGGACGCTAAGAGCCTGGTTTAAAGAGTATCCGACCACTAGAGACTGATATAATATGTAGCCAGCAAGTCAGAGCCTGATGTAATGAATATTTAGCCACTGGGAGTATATTGAATATCAGGCCACGCAGAGACCGAGTTTTTCTTTTTTTTTTGAGTGTGTGTGTATTTCTCTAATCATGTCTCGGTTTATTGTGTATCCGGTAACTCAGAACGAGGTTCATTGCGTATCCGACCAAGCAGGTACGCAGTAAAAGTAAACGGCCACGCAGATACGCAATAAGCGCATCTGGTCACTCAGCGTATCCGGTCACTCTGGTTTGGAGCTGAAGCAGTGAGGGAGATTTTACGCCAGCGGAGGGAGGCTCAAATGCGTAAATTCTAATTCCCTGTTTTGGAGATTTGATTTGGCGTCATTTCGTTACAGCGAGAGAGAGAGAGAGAGAGAGAGAGAGAGAGAGAGAGAGAGAGAGAGAGAGAGAGAGAACCTTATGCGTAAATGTGTATATGTGTGTGTGTATGTGTACTCACCTAATTGTGGTTGCAGGGGTCGAGACTCAGCTCCTGGCCCCGCCTCTTCACTGATCGCTACTAGGTCCTCTCTCTCTCTGCTTCCTGAGCTTTGTCATGCCTCTTCTTAAAACTATGTATGGTTCCTGCCTCCACTACTTCACTTGCTAGGCTATTCCACTTGCTGACAACTCTATGACTGAAGAAATACTTCCTAACGTCCCTGTGACTCGTCTGAGTCCTCAGCTTCCAGTTGTGACCCCTTGTCCCTGTGTCCCCTCTCTGGAACATCCGATCTCTGTCCACCTTGTCTATTCCCCGCAGTATCTTGTATGTCGTTATCATGTCTCCCCTGACCCTTCTGTCCTCCAGTGTCGTCAGTCCGATTTCCCTTAACCTTTCCTCGTACGACATTCCCTTGAGCTCTGGGACTAGCCTTGTTGCAAACCTTTGTACTTTCTCTAACTTCTTGACGTGCTTGACCAGGTGTGGGTTCCAGACTGGTGCTGCATACTCCAGTATGGGCCTAACATACACAGTGTACAGTGCCTTGAACGATTCCTTATTAAGGTATCGGAACGCTATTCTCAGGTTTGCCAGGTGTGTGTGTGTGTGTGTGTGTGTGTGTGTGTACTCACCTATTTGTACTCACCTATTTGTGGTTGCAGGGGTCGAGTCATAGCTCCTGGCCCCGCCTCTTCACTGATTGCTACTAGGTCCTCTCTCTCCCTGCTCCATGAGCTTTATCATACCTCGCCTTAAAACTATGTATGGTTCCCGCCTCCACTACTTCACTTTCTAGACTATTCCACGACTTGACTACTCTATGACTGAAGAAATACTTCCTAACATCCCTTTGATTCATCTGAGTCTTCAACTTCCAATTGTGACCTCTTGTGTATGTGTCCCATCTCTGGAACATCCTGTCTTTGTCCACCGTGTCTATTCTGCGCAGTATTTTATATGTCGTTATCATGTCTCCCCTGACCCTCCTGGCCTCCAGTGTCGTCAGGCCGATTTCCCTCAACCTTTCTTCGTACGACAATCCCCGTAGCTCTGGGACTAGTCTTGTTGCAAACCTTTGCACTTTCTCTAATTTCTTGACGTGCTTGACTAGGTGTGGATTCCAAACTGGTGCTGCATACTCCAGTATGGGCCTGACGTAAATGGTATACAGTGTCTTGAACGACTCCTTATTGAGGTATCGGAACGCTATCCGTAGGTTTGCCAGGCGCCCGTATGCTGCAGCAGTTATCTGATTTATGTGCGCCTCAGGAGATATGCTCGGTGTTATACTCACCCCCAGATCTTTTTCCTTGAGTGAGGTTTGCAGTCTTTGGCCATCTAAACTATATTGTGTCTGCGGTCTTCTTTGCCCTTCCCCAATCTTCATGACTTTGCATTTGGCAGGGTTAAACTCAAGGAGCCAGTTTCTGGACCAGGCTTGTAGCCTGTCCAGGTCTCTTTGTAGTCCTGCCTGATCCTCATCAGATTTAATTCTCCTCATTAACTTCACATCATCTGCAAACAGGGACACTTCTGAGTCTAACCCTTCCATCATGTCGTTCACATATACCAAAAATAGCACTGGTCCTAGGACCGACCCCTGTGGGACCCCGCTCGTCACAGGTGCCCACTGTGATACATCATTACGTACCATGACTCGTTGTTGCCTCCTTGTCAGGTATTCTCTGATCCATTGCAGTGCCCTTCCTGTTATATGCGCCTGATGCTCTAGCTTCTGCACTAATCTCTTGTGAGGAACTGTGTCAAAGGCCTTCTTGCAGTCCAAGAAGATGCAATCAACCCACCCCTCTCTCTCGTGTCTTACTTCTGTTATTTTATCATAAAACTCCAGAAGGTTTGTGACACAAGATTTGCCTTCCGTGAATCCGTGCTGGTTGGCATTTATACTCTTGTTCCGTTCCAGGTGCTCCACCACTCTCCTCCTGATAATCTTCTCCATAATTTTGCATACTATACACGTCAATGACACAGGTCTATAGTTTAGTGCCTCTTTTCTGTCTCCTTTTTTAAAAATGGGAACTACATTTGCCGTCTTCCATACTTCAGGTAGTTGCCCAGTTTCCAGGGACGTGTTGAAGATTGTGGTAAGTGGCACGCACAACATATCTGCTCCCTCTCTAAGGACCCACGGGGAGATGTTGTCCGGTCCCATTGCCTTTGAGGTGTCGATGTCCCTTAGCAGTTTCTTCACCTCCTCCTCATCTGTATGTATGTCGTCCAACACTTGTTGGTGTATTCCTTGCTGGTGTCCCCATCTGGTCTGTCCCCCCAGAGTCCTTCCTGTCTCTACTGTAAATACTTCCTTAAATCTTGTGTTGAGCTCCTCACATACCTCTTGATCGTTTCTTGTGAGTTCTCCACCTTCTTTCCTCAGCCTTATCACCTGGTCCTTGACTGTTGTCTTCCTCCTAATGTGGCTATACAGCAGTTTCGGGTCAGATTTGACTTTCGATGCTATGTCGTTTTCATACTGTCGCTGGGCCTCCCTCCTTATCTGTGCATACTCGTTTCTGGCTCTTCTACTAATCTCCTTGTTTTCCTGGGTCCTATGCCTCCTGTACCTTTTCCATTCTCTGTTGCACTTAGTTTTTGCCTCCCTACACCTTCGGGTAAACCAAGGACTCGTTTTAGTCTTCCTATTATTTCTGTTTCCCTTGGGAACAAAACTTTCCTCTGCCTCCTTGCACTTTGTTGCCACATATTCCATCATCTCGTTTACTGATTTTCCTACCATTTCTCTGTCCCACTGAACCTCCTGCAGGAAGTTTCTCATACCTGTGTAGTCCCCCCTTTTATAGTTTGGCCTGTCCCCTTCAGTTCCTGTTACCTTCTCCACTTGTAACTCTACTATATAGTCAAAACTCAGAACCACGTGATCGCTAGCTCCAAGGGGCCTCTCGTAAGTGATGTCCTCAATGTCTGAACTGTTCAGGGTGAACACAAGATCCAGTCTTGCTGGTCCATCCTCCTCTCTCTCTCTGGTTGTGTCCCTGACATGTTGATGCATGAGGTTTTCAAGTACCACATTCATCATCTTGGCTCTCCATGTTTCGGGACCCCCATGTGGCTCCAGGTTTTCCCAGTCGATCTCCCTGTGGTTGAAATCGCCCATTACCAGTAACTTTGCTCTGCTCGAGTGAGCTCTTCTTGCCACCTCAGCCAGTGTGTCCACCATCACCCTGTTGTTTTCTTCGTACTCCTCTCTTGGCCTCCTGCAGTTCTGTGGTGGGTTATACATCACTCCAATGACTACTTTATGTTCTCCGGACTGAATTGTACCTACAATGTAGTCTCTTTCTCCAATCATAGTCCATGCCTTCCATTTCCTCAAATCCCCATCGGTGTTTTATGAGCAGTGCAACCCCTCCTCCCCCTCTACTCCTTCTATCTTTCCTCAGGATCTGATATCCTGTTGGGAAGATTGTGTCTGTTATTGTCTCAGTGAGTTTTGTTTCTGTGACTGCTATGATGTCTGGGGATTTTTCACTGATTCTTTCGTTCCACTCCTCATGTTTATTCGTTATTCCATCCGCGTTTGTGTACCAAACCTTCAGTTTCTTTTCTATCATTGTGGTCATGCAAGAATATTGGGGTTGGGGGAGCGAGAGCCTTGGTGGGGGCCTATAAGGGGCTGTGGTGTAGGTGGGGTTTGTGTTGATGGGGGTGGGGTCAGAATGCCCATAAGGGACAGCTGTTGGGGTGAGGTTTGTGATATGGGGGTTGGTGGCAGAGGGAACAGTGAGTGGGTTGTAGTATAGGTTGCTCAGTTGCGTTGGGAATGTCGCGGTTGGAGTCATTTGGTGGGAGATTCTGTGGGGTGTGTTTGCCCTTCCTCCTGTGTCTGGGTCCTGCTCATTTTCGTCATTGCTTCTCGTTCCTCCTTGTGTCTCTGTACCCTCTCTTTCAGTGTAGTCCTTTCTTCTTGTGTTCTGTCGCGGTCGAGGTATACTCTCTGGTACCCCTCTTTGTCCCTCAGTCTTGCTTTCTCTTGCAGAATCCTGGTTCGAACTGATTCTTCCTTGAAAGTTACTCTGACAGGCCGTATCCTTCCACTCGCAAACCACCCAATTCTCTGAAAATTTGTCACCTGGGTCATATCGCCCTCCCCTATTGTTTTCATGATGCCTTCAATCATTTTTTTCTCCTCCTGTTTTATTTCTTCAAAGTTGTCCCCCTTGGCTTCTTGGAGCCCGTACACAAAAACTGACCTCGCCCTTTCCTCCTCCCACTGAGTCTCCATCTGCTTCCTCTGAGGCATTTTATTTCCTTCCATTGACATGTTCTTGCCTTCAGTCCCTGTCATATCTGAAACTTCTATTCTCAGTGAACTGTCTTTCCTGACCAGCTGTCCCTTGCTACTGCAGTTGGCTGTTAGAATCTGCATATAGCATACCTTCATTGTCTTCGGACCTGTCGTTTGATCTTAGTGTGCTCGTCGTCTTTTCCCTGGCCCCACGTGGGTCTGATAGGGCCTTCGTGTACGTCATGTCTCCGTTGTTGCTTACCGTCCCCTTGTCTGCGCCTGACTTTGAATTTCCTGATGTCACATCTGAATTGTCATTTGTCTCTAATCTGTTTCAGGCTTTGCAGTTTCTCTTCTAAGCACTGTATCCTAGCTTCTGCTGCTAAGACCTGTACTTCCCACTTCCTGCACTCTTCAGCTATCCGCTCCTCCATTTTCTTACCAAGCTCTACTATCTTCCTTCCCCACTCTTCCTCCCTTTTTTGGAGCTCTAACTCCCAGTCTTTCCTCCCTGGTTCGTCTACCAGATCTCTGGTTATCCGTCCTCTAAGGCCACCCATTTTTTTTTTTTTTATTTTTTTTTTTTTTTTTTTTTTTGTTTTTTTTTTTTTTTTTTTTTTTTTTTTTTTTTTTTACCACAGAAGGCTAGAGGAGGGAGAGGGTGCGAGGGGGAGAGAGAAAGGGTAGAAAGACGGAGAGAGAGGAGAGAGAAAGGGTAGAAAGAGGGAGAGAGAGGAGAGAGTATGGGGGTGAGGGATAAGACCAAGGGGGAGAGAGAGAAATGTGAGGGGGGAGAGAAAGGGTAGAGAGAGGGAGAAAGAGAGGGAGAGGGAGAGAAAGAGAGAGAGAGGGAGAAAGGAGGGCGAGGGAAAAGGCTATGAGAGAGAGAAATGGAGAGATGGAGAGAGAAGCCTATAGAGAGAGAGGAGGGTGAGAGATAGGGTTATGGGAGTGAGGGAGAGAGAGAGGGAGAGAGAGAGAGAGGGAGAGAGAGAGGGAGAGAGAGAGGGAGAGAGGGAGAGAGAGAGGGAGAGAGAGAGAGAGAGAGAGAGAGAGAGAGTAGGGGAAGGGGAGGGAAAAAGGCTGTGAGAGAGAGAAACGCGAGGGAAGGAAAAGATAGGAGGGAGGAGGGAGTGAAGGCAACAGCGGGGAGGGGAAAGGTCTGTGGGGGAGGGAAAGGTGTGGGGGGGTGAGGGGACGCGGTCAAATTCCAAGGATCAGCTGTGTGTACTCACCTAGTTGTGGTTTCAGGGGTCGAGACTCAGCTCCTGGCCCCGAGTGTATGTGTGTGCACGCGTGTGTGTGTGAGCACGTCAGTTGTTTATGTCCCAGACATACAATTCACCTCTGTGTATCCGTAATACTAATACAATACCATTAACACTGAGAGTAATTCTAATAATTATAATACTAGCGTGTGTTAACAAGTCATTCTTTCACCCAGTTATGTACTACCTTTTACTACATGTGTACCCAATACTTGCTTCTCAGATTGTACTGTCTTTGTGTCCTAAAACATTATCTCTCGAAACTGTTGTCAGGGCTTAATCCTCCTGCCTATTCCTTGCTCCTACAAATTTTATCTTCCTACTACTGCTAGGTGTTGTGTGTATGATAATCCCTCTGGAGCAGGGTTTAGATAGCGAGCTACCAGTGATCGTAGGGCCGGCTCTACTACTCAAAACCTCCCGCCAACCACAAACAGGTGATTTGTACGTTAATCCTCAGAGGGGACGTCCATCGAGATGCCTGATGTACGATGCTCGCTGTACGATGCTCGCTGTACGATGCTCGCTGTACGATGACTCGTGCACCTCGCCCTTCCGCCTCTGACTTCTTCAACTATTCTTTTCTCGTTGCCCTTTTGAGTCCTCATTTACCACACTTATCACTTGTATACTTCTACTTTTATAATTTACACTTCACTTTTGGTAAGTACACTTCTTATTTGTGATGACACCCAACCTGTTATGGCGGCGCTACTCCCTCAGGCCTACTGCTGCCACCACCTACTGGTTGCTTCTAGCTGCTAAAACACGCCCTAAAAGCACTAAGATTCTCGGAGCCTGGCGCTTGTGACCCACTACACTGTGTGTGTGTGTGTGTGTGTGTGTGTGTGTGTGTGTGTGTGTGTGTGTGTGTATGTGTGTGTGTGTGTGTGTGTGTGTGTGTGTGTGTGTGTGTGTGTGTGTGTGTGTGTGTGTGTGTGTGTGTGTGTGTGTGTGTATGTGTGTATATGTGTGTGTGTATGTGTGTGTGTGTATGTGTGTGTGTATGTACTCGCCTATTTGTACTCACCTATTTGTGGTTGCAGGGGTCGAGTCACAGCTCCTGGCCCCGCCTCTTCGCTGATTGCTACTAGGTCCTCTCTCTCCCTGCCCCATGAGCTCTATCATACCTCGCCTTAAAACTATGTATGGTTCCCGCCTCCAGTACGTCACTTTCTAGGCTATTTCACGGCCTGACTACTCTATGACTGAAGAAATACTTCCTAACATCCCTTTGATTCATCTGAGTCTTTAACTTCCAATTGTGACCTCTTGTGTCTGTGTCCCTTCTCTGGAACATCCCGTCTTTGTCCACCTTGTCTATTCCGCACAGTATTTTATATGTCGTTATCATGTCTCCCCTGACCCTCCTGTCCTCCAGTGTCGTCAGGCCGATTTCCCTCAACCTTTCTTCGTAGGACAATCCCCGTAGCTCTGGGACTAGTCTTGTTGCAAACCTTTGCACTTTCTCTAATTTCTTGACGTGCTTGACTAGGTGTGGATTCCAAACTGGTTCTGCATACTCCAGTATGGGCCTGACGTAAATGGTATACAGAGTCTTAAACGAATCCTTACTGAGGTATCGGAACGCTATCCGTAGGTTTGCCGTATGCTGCAGCAGTTATCTGATTGATGTGCGCCTCAGGAGATATGTTCGGTGTTATGCTCACCCCCAGATCTTTTTCCTTGAGTGAGGTTTGCAGTCTTTGGCCATCTAAACTATATTGTGTCTGCGGTCTTCTTTGCCCTTCCCCAATCTTCATGACTTTGCATTTGGCAGGGTTAAATTCAAGGAGCCAGTTGCTGGACCAGGCTTGTAGCCTGTCCAGGTCTCTTTGTAGTCCTTCCTGATCCTCATCCGATTTGATTCTTCTCATTAACTTCGCATCATCTGCAAACAAGGACACTTCTGAGTCTATCCCTTCCGTTATGTCGTTCACATATACCAAGAACAGCACAGGTCCTAGGACTGACCCCTGTGGAACCCCGCTTGTCACAGGCGCCCACTCTGACACCTCGTCGCGTACCATGACTAGTTGCCTCCCTGTCAGGTATTCTCTGATCCATTGCAGTGCCTTTCCTGTTATGTGTGCCTGATCCTCTAGCTTTTGCAGTAACCTCTTGTGAGGAACTGTGTCGAAGGCCTTCTTGCAGTCCAAAAATATGCAGTCGATCCACCCCTCTCTCTCTTGTCTTACTTCTGTCACCTTGTCATAAAACTCTAGTAGGTTTGTGACACAGGATTTTCCTTCCCTGAAACCGTGCTGGTTGTCAATTATACACTTGTTTCTTTCCAGGTGCCCCACCACTCTCCTCCTGATGATCTTCTCCATGACCTTGCATACTATACACGTTAGTGATACAGGTCTGTAGTTTAGTGCCTCATGTCTGTCTCCCTTTTTAAAAATTGGGACTACATTTGCCATTTTCCATACCTCAGGGAGTTGCCCAGTTTCAAATGATGTGTTGAAGATCTTTGTTAATGGCTCACACAATATCTCTGCTCCCAAAAAACCATACCCCCGGCCGGGATTGAACCCGCGGTCATAGAGTCTCAAAACTCCAGCCCGTCGCGTTAGCCACTAGACCAGCTAGCCACAATAAGATTCATCCAACTAGGTATATTTCTACACCATAGGAAAGTTAGCACAGGCACCTCTGTGACCACAAATGCAAGTTTTTACAGACGAATCTCCAGCTAGCGTGGCCGTGACGAACTCTAGCTCAAGTCCCTTCACTGCCGTCAACATGACTCAAGAAATCGTAATGACACGATTGCAAATAAACCATACCCCCGGCTAGCTGGTCTAGTGGCTAACGCGACGGGCTGGAGTTTTGAGACTCTATGACCGCGGGTTCAATCCCGGCCGGGGGTATGGTTTATTTGCAATCGTGTCATTACGATTTCTTGAGTCATCTCTGCTCCCTCTTTAAGGACCCATGGAGAGATGTTGTCTGGTCCCACCGCATTTGAGGTGTCAAGTTCGCATAGCAGCTTCTTCACCTCCTCTTTGGTTATATGTACCTTATCCAGCACTTGCTGGTGTGCATCCCTGTTCTGATTTCCTGGAGTCCTACTGGTTTCCACTGTAAATACCTCTTTAAATCTTGTGTTGAGCTCCAGACATACCTCTTGGTCGCTTCTTGTGAATTCCCCATCACACTTCCTCAGTCTGATTACCTGGTCCTTGACTGTTGTTTTCCTCCTGATGTGGCTGTAGAACAGCTTCGGGTCAGTCTTTACTTTTGATGCTAAGTCATTTTCATATTGTCTCTGAGCCTCCCTTCTTATCTGTGCATATTCGTTTCTGGCTCTTCGGCTGATTTCTTTATTTTCCTGAGTTCTCTGTCTTCTGTACCTTTTCCATTCTCTAGTACACCTAGTTTTTGCCTCCCTACACCTTTGGGTGAACCAAGGACTCGTTCTGTTCTTCCCATTATTTCTGTTTCCCTTGGGAACAAACCTCTCCTCTGCCGCCTTGCATTTTGTTGCTACATAGTCCATCATTTCTTGTACTGGTTTTCCTGTCAGTTCCCTCTCCCACTGACTGTCTTGAAGGAAGTTCTTCATGCCTGAGTAGTTCCCCCTTTTGTAGTTTGGTTTTTCCCAGCCTATTCCTGCTACTCTCTCCACTTGGAGCTCAACTATGTAGTCGAAGCACAGAACCACATGATCACTAGCTCCCAGAGGCCTTTCATACATGATACCCCCGATGTCCGAACTACTCATGGTGAATACAAGGTCCAGCCTTGCTGGTTCATCCTCTCCTCTCTCTCTGGTAGTGTCTCTAACATGTTGATGCATGAGGTTTTCCAGTACCACATCCATCATCTTGGCTCTCCATGTTTCGGGACCCCCATGGGGCTCCAGGTTTTCCCAGTCAATCTCCTTGTGATTGAAATCACCCATAACTAGTAACTTTGCTCCCCCCATGTGTGCTCTCCTGGCCACCTCGGCTAGTGTGTCGATCATTGCTCTGTTGCTCTCATCGTATTCTTCTCTTGGCCTCCTGCAGTTCTGTGGTGGGTTGTACATTACTGCAATTATCACCTTATGTCCCTCAGACTGGATTGTTCCTACTAAGTAGTCCCTTTCGCCCATGCCATCCATTCCTTCCATTTTCTCAAAATCCCACTGGTTTTTAATGAGCAGTGCAACTCCTCCTCTCCCTCTCCTCCCTCTGTCTTTCCTGAGGATTTGGTATCCGGATGGAAAGATTGAATTTGTTATTATTCTGGTGAGTTTTGTTTCTGTGATTGCTATTATGTCTGGGGATATCTCCTTGATTCTTTCGTGCCACTCCTCATACTTGTTTGTTATTCCATCTGCATTTGTATACCACACCTTCAACTTCTTTTCTAAGACTGTGGTCTGGGAGGTATATTGGGGTTGGGGAAGTGGGAGACCTGGTAAGGAACTATGGGTTGTTGTTGTGGGGGTGGAGTTTGTAATGTAGTGGGTGGGGGCATTGGATGTGGCATGGGTGTTTTGATTTAGAGTGTTTGGTTGCACTGGGGTTGACCTGGTTGGGAGGCTTCTATAGGAAGTTGTGAGGGAGGCTGTATTTGATCTTCTTCCTGGGTCTGGGATCTCCTGTCTGTCTTCTCCATCCCCTCTCTTTCCTCCTTTCGCCTTTGTACTATCTCTCTCAGTTTCTGCCTTTCTTCTTGTGTTCTGTCGCGGTCGAGATACACCTTCCTGTATGCCAGCATGTCCCTTAATCGTGCTTTCTC
Source organism: Cherax quadricarinatus (assembly GCF_038502225.1). Taxonomy (NCBI): domain Eukaryota; kingdom Metazoa; phylum Arthropoda; class Malacostraca; order Decapoda; family Parastacidae; genus Cherax; species Cherax quadricarinatus. The sequence goes on from NC_091299.1 coordinate 33,155,992, forward strand.
CTGCAGGATCCTGGTCCGAGTCGCTTCTGCCTTGAAGGTCACTTTCACTGGCCGGGTTCTTTTTTTTACAAACCCCCCTATTCTCCGAAAATTTTCCAGCTGGGTCATGTCGTCTTCTTCTATTGCTTTCATGATGCTTTCAATTGCCTTTTTTTCCCTTGTTTTCTTGCTTCATATGTTTCCCCTTCAACTTCCTGGAGCCCATACACAAAGACTGACCTCACCCTTTCATTCTCCCACTGCGTATCCCTGTGTATCCCGTCATTTAATTTGGTTTCCTGCACTGCAGCTTTCCTTTCTTCAGTTTCACTGGCTAATGTACTTGGGCTCAGTGGCCTGTCATTTTCCCTTCTCGGCTTTCCTTGGGCTCTGTTGTTGTCTGTTAGGGCCTCCACATAAAGCTTAGCTCTTTCATTTACTACAGTCTCCTCTGATAGAGCTTCCCCATGCAGTTGTTCCCCTTCTTTTTCCCCTTATTTGTGGCTGAGGTAGCAGTCTCTGTTGTCAATCCCAAAATGTTCTTTAGTTCTTTAGGCTGTTTCAGATTTTTCAGTTCCTCTTCTAAACTCTGTATCCTAGCCTCTGCTGCTTTGACATGCACCTCCCACTTCCTGCTTTCCATATCTATCCTCTCTTCCATTCTCATGCTAAGTTCTTCTAGTTTCTTTTCCCATTCATGATCTCTTTTTATGAGCTCTGCTGCCCAATCTTCCTTTGCAGCTTCCTCCTCCTGTCCTTTGGTTTTTCTTGTTGCTCTCTGACAACCCATTTTTGTTTTATCCTGATTGCCTCAGAGTGGGAAACCTATTAGTTCTGTATGTTA